>NC_079197.1:171766339-172066339 GCF_029499605.1 Hyla sarda | reverse complement strand
AACCACCTCCAGTCTGAGAGGGGTGGGGTGCACGGCTAAAGAGGGTGCCCCCCCCCCCCCCCTCCTGCTATGGTGCCCACTGGAAGCTGTCGCCCTCCCTCATAGGAAGAGGTTACCTGGTCATGTTGCCCATAGCAACCAGATTCCAGCTCTCGGGTTCATCGTAGTTTACTAAATGAAAGCTGAACTCTGGTTGCCAGGGGCAACAAGACTATTTACTGTGAGGCCTACTTTATATATAAGGGACAAACAATGGTGGTTACAGCTTCTCAGCAGAAAAAACTGTTAAAGCGTACCCATCAGATCCAACAAAAAAACATTTTTTTTTTTATATATCACTCAGTACCTAATCCTGACCATGTACATCTCATTTTTATGTGTCTAGAACCTTTATTTTTATTTTTTATTACCATATACTCGAGTATAAGCCGACCCGAATATAAGCCTGACGCGGAGAAGAGGGCCTCCCGGTGAAGATGGAGAGCCCAGAACGACTAACCCTCCCCACCGGACGGTCCCTGCAGCATAGATGGCCCGGACCAGCTCACCCTTCCTTCCCACCAAAGGGAGGGGAGTAGAAAATTAAAGGGGGCCTGGATGATAACGAAGCTGGTCTTCAACCTGCGGACCTCCAGATGTTTCAAAACTACAACTCCCAGCATGCCCGGCCAGCCGATGGCTGTCCGGGCATGCTGGGAGTTGTAGTTTTGCAACATCTGGAGGTCTGCAGGTTGAAGACCACTGAAGGGATTGACAGGGGGAGAGTTTACTTGAGTGTAAGCTGAGGGGGGCGTTTTCAGCACAAAAAATCGTGCTGAAAAACTTGGCTTATACTCGAGTATATACGGTATACATTTAATTTAGCTCACTATTCTGAATTCCTCTCAAAAGGAGGGGGCGTGGCCTCACTGTGCAGGTCTCCGCCCCCTCCCTCAGTATGCTGTCTGCTCACATCCCCCCCTAGCAATAGCAAAACTACAACTCCCAGCATGTCCTCACTGACAGTAGCGGGACACAAGATGACAGTGGGAGGATTTTTCCTCCAGAACCCTGCGCTCACAGCTGTCAATCAAGGAAGTGTGTCCATGACATAGGTGATGACGCATGGACACAGCAGGACTAGTATGTGTCCAAGCAGACGGGGACAGTTGTTTGACTGGATTTTTCTGTATAAAAGATAAGTTTGAGATCGCGGAGGGTATGACCGCTGGGGCCCCCTGCGATCTCCTGTACGGAGCCCCGACAGCCAGTGGGAAGGGGGCGTGTCGACCTCCGCACGAAGCGGAGGCCGACACGCCCCCTCAATACAACTCTATGGCAGAGCCGAAGCGCTGCCTTCGGCAATTTCCGGCTCTGCCATAGAGATGTATTGAGGGGGCGTGTCGACCGCCGCTTCGTGCGGAGGTCGACACCCGCTATCTGGCCGGAGAGCCTGGCCCCCGTACAGAGAGATCGCAGGGGGCCCCAGCGGTCGGACCCCCCGCGATCTCAAACTTATCCCCTATCCTTAGGATAGGGGATAAGTTTTTCATCACTGGACTACCCCTTTAATTTTGCATGCTTTACAACATATCAAAAGTTTTTGTATCTGACAGTGCCCATTTAAAATTCAAGCTTTAATGGAATCATTTAAAACATGGAGAATCCAAAGATAAAAACATACACGCCGACGCATTTCGGGCTTAATTCAAGCCCTTAGTCATGGTCATGACTAAGGGCTTGAATGAAGCCCGAAACCCGTCGGCGTGGATGTTTTTAATCTTTGGTTTTTCCATGTTTTAAGTGATTCCATTAAAGTTGGAATTTTAACAGAAGCTGGATCCACCATTGTTTGTTCCTTGATCTACACGGGGAGTGTAGATCCTTGGTCTGTATGGTGAGTGATCCGAGTTGCAATACCCATCTTTTGTTTCTATTTATATATGAGGGCCCGCAAAACACGAATGTATGAATGAACAACGGTGAAGGGAAGGTGTCTACCTGCCACCCACTTTTTATAGTACAGTCACATCATCCTCACATAGTAAACAGTACAACGGGATACAGTTGGCTACCAGTTGGCCACCGATAGTTTCCTAGTAAGAAAATTAGGGAAATTTGTCAAAAATCACAAAAGGGGGAGATTTATCAAAACCTGTCCAGAGGAAAAGTTGCCCAGTTGCCCACAGCAACCAATCAGATCGCTTCTTTCATTTTTGACAAGGTCTCTGCAAAATGAAAGAGGCGATCTGATTGGCTGCTATGGGCAACCGGGCATTTTTTCTTTTTCACAGGTTTTGGTAAATCTCCCCAAAGGGTGTCATGAAATTGAGGTATGTACATTACGGTGTGCACCAGATATAATCGCCCCTCCTTTACTACTGGATTTCCGTATAAATTGTGGTGAACTATAAGTATGAGGAAAATGCATTTTGGTCTTTTCATTGATGTTGCGCGACAAACGTGTCCCCAAATTTCACTTTTATATTTTTCAAAAAGGCCATTGAATTGTTGGCGTGGCTTACTACCTTTTCACATTCATTTCTTACATTTTGTGTTGTATTTGATGCCCTTTTACCCTTTGATCTTTCACACATTAAAAAGAGGTTAAAGAGTAGCTCCCACCATGTAACAAAATAATGTTTCTGTCCCTGCCTATTGCTCATCTATTCCTAAACCCATCCCTGCCTGTAAAAATGTTTTTATCCCCTTAGAAATATATTTTTGTCTACCTGGTAGTGTGCTCACTTACCAGGCAGACTTCCCCAGCAGGAGCAGCGTCACTGATGCCTGCTGGGTGCCGACTTCCGCCCTTAGCTCATCTATGCTGTGCTCCCGTCAGGAGCGCGCATAGATGAGCGGCCAATAGCATTGCAGGCTGCTCCGGGGTCTCCTCCTCCCTGTTTAGCAGTGTAGTGTTATCCAGGGAGGAGGAGTATAGGAGCATCGCCCATCTGCTGTGCTGACCGCCAAGACCCAGGACCAAAATGAAGTACGGGTAAGTGAAATAAGACGACATGTACAGTCCTGGAGCATCAGCACAGCACTGAGATTCAGTCCCACACTGCCTCCAGACTGTACATGCTGGGGGCGGGCAGCCAATGAGCGCAGGCAGCTGCAAGGTCAGGCAGCCAATGAGCGCAGCCCAAGCCTTCACATCGCTCGCTCCCGCCTGTCTGATTGAGCAGGGAGCGAGCGCTGGCTGACTGAATTAGGACCGATTGCCCGTCCAGCATCGGTCCTAATTCAGTTGTGACGGCAGGCTGCAGCCGGCCACTAGGAGGGAGACCCCTAGTGGCCGGATTTCAAATGTAAAATTAAATATTTTAAACAAAAAATAAATTATGGAAGTATATTAGAGATATGTTGTAGTAAATAAGTTCTACAACATATATATAAAAAAAAAGGTTGGTTACAGTGCCCATTTAAACAAGTGAAAAGCTATTTGTTTGGTTATTTGGGTGCAAAATTCCCGACATCCGAAAATCACTTTTCAAGAATGAGGGGGAAAAAAAGCACAGCAGAAATTTGATATGAAAAAAAAAAAAAAAGAAAAAAAAAAGAAAAAAAAAAGAAAAATTACTACTGGTGAATTTGGCGCAGATAGCAGTGTCATATATAAATCCTCTAGCACCCATACAGAGGAGGCATGGATGTGGCGAGAGGTTAAACAATGCCCCATATAAAGCCTGAGGGTAAATCTGTCCACAGCCATGAGGAACTCGACACTTAGGGTCTATTCGCACGGCAGAATTTCCGCTTACGGAATTCCGCCTCAAATTAAAGCCCATAGACTTCTATGGAATTCCGCACTCCCATACACACTTCTGAATTTCCGCAAAGCGGAAATTCAGAAGTGTGAATGGGTGTGCGGAATCCCGTAGAAGTCTATGGGCTTTAAAGGGGTTATCCAGGAACAAACTTTTTATTTTTTATACATATATATCAACTGGCTTCAGAAAGTTGAACAGATTTGTAAATGACTTCTTTTGAAAAAAATCTTAATCCTTTCAGTACTTATGAGCTGCTGAAGTTGAGCTGTTCTTTCCTGTCTAAGTGCTTTCTGATGACACCTGTCTCGGGAACTGTCCAGAGTAGAAGCAAATCCCCATAGCAAACCTCTTCTACTCTGTGCAGTTCCTGAGACAAACAGAGATGTCAGCAGAGAGCACTGTTGCCAGACAGAAAAGAACAACTCAACTTCAGCAGCTGATAATTATTGGAAGGATTAAGATTTTTTAATAGAAGTAATTTACAAATCTGTTTAACTTTCTGGAGCCAGTTGATATATATATATATATAAATATTTTTTTTTTCCTGGAATACCCCTTTAATTGAGACAAAATTCTGCAAGCAGAAAATTTTGCCCTGTGAACAGACCCCTAGGATATATACATGGTTCAGTTTCCCAATCTGTAAAGGGAGGGACGCGCAGTGGTAGGTTGCCGTCTCAAAGTAGGCTATCGGTGCTGTATTCAAATATGACGAAAGCTTTATATAATGCATTGTTCGTGCGGACACCATGTTGTCAATCGTGGCCCACTGCTCTTTCATTCTAGACTACACATTATTAGGAATGACCTATGACCTCAGACTGGAAAGGGACCCATAAGGCGTCAGTATAAGGTTGGGCGCTCACTGGTATGGGAAGCATTTTGGGCGGAATTTATTAAAGTCTGCGCCTGGTGCAGATCAGCGCAAGGTCCTGGTCAACATAGGCATGTGCTACTTTTACCGATCCGGGCCACACTTTCCAAGAAGGTGGCGTTAAAGGGGAACAGAACTCCGGTGGGAAAAAAAAATAATTTTCAAATCAACTGGTGCAAGAAAGTTAAGGGGTTATCCAGGAAAATTTTTTTTATATATATCAACTGGCTCCAGAAAGTTAAACAGATTTGTAAATGACTTCTATTACAAAATCTTAATCCTTTCAGTACTTATGAGCAGCTGAGGTTGAGTTGTTCTTTTCTGTCTAAGTGCTCTCTTATGACACCTGTCTTGGGAACCGCCCAGTTTAAAAGCAAATCCCCATAGCAAACCTCTTCTACTCTGTGCAGTTCCCGAGACAAGCAGAGATGTCAGCAGAGAGCACTATGGCCAGACAGAAAACAACAACTCAACTTCAGCAGCTGATAATTATTGAAAGGATTAAGATTTTTTTAATAGTAAAAGTAATTTACAAATCTGTTTAACTTTCTGGAGCCAGTTGATATATATAAAAAAAAGTTTTTTCCTGGAATACCCCTTTAAACAGATTTGTAAATCACTTCTATTTAAAAATCTTAACCCTTCCAGTACTTACAGGGGTGTGGAAATTTTATTTAAAAAAAACTACTTGTCCACGGGACTGAAATGGAGCAAAATCTACTTGTCCCTCATAACGATCCACTTGTCCGGCCAATTTTCGCTTTTACGCTCGTTTTTTCCTCCTCGCCCTATAATAGCCATAACTACCTACTATAATGATACCTTTTAATTGTTCCATAACATATTCTCTGGATCAAAAATATATATATATATTAGGTGAAGTGAAATTGAAATAGTAAAAGATAATTTTGCAGATTTGGTGGTTTTCTTTTCTGCGCCATTTACCTTGTGGTTGTTAGTTTCATACTTTAGGCCGCCTGATTACAGCAATACCAGATTTTATATAATTGATGTCATGTTTTACTTATTTAAAAAAAAATTCTGAACTTTAAAAAAAAAAAATTAATTCCCATTTTTTGACCCCTGTAATTATTTTTTTTCGCATACCAGGCTGTATGAGGGCTCATTTTTTGCGCCATAATCTGTTTTTTGTATCGGTACCATTTTGGTATTGATCTGACTTTTTAAATCGCTTTTTAACTTTTTTTCTGGGGATATTATAAAAATTGCAATTCTGTGTTTTTTTGTTTGTTTTTTATTTACATTTACCGTATGGGATACATAATGTTATATTTTAATAGGTCGTACAATTACGCACGAAACGATCCAAATATGTTTATTTTTATTATGTTTACATGTTTTTATATAGCAAAAGGGGGTGATTTGAACTTTTAACATGAAAGGGGTTAATGTGTTTTTTTTTTTACTTTTATTAAAACTTTTTTTTTATACACTTTATTAGACTTATGAGGAATCATTAGATTCCTCAGACAGATGAATAGAGATCTATTGAACTCCATTGATCTGTGTGCTCTGCGATCCATTGATAGAGCCTAGTCCAGCCAGGATCTATCAATGTCAGAGCCGGACAGCAGGAAGCAGAGGTAAGTCCTCGGCTACCTCTATAGTGGATCACCCCCCTGCGATCGCGCTGCGGGGGGCGATCCATCCCACTAGCCCACCAGGGAGCATTCACATGTCCCTTTAGACGCCGCAGTCAGTTGGCTATTAGCGGCGGCCCCCGGCTACTGAAAACAGCTGGGGGCTGCAGAGTATGGAGCGGGCAGGAGTCCAGAGCTCGCTCCATACATACTACTGAGAACAGCCGGGGGCTGCAGAGTATGGAGTGGGCAGGAGTCTAGTCCAGCCAGAAAACAGCTGGGGGCTGCAGAGTATGGAGTGGGCAGGAGTCCAGAGCCTGCTCCATACAGACTACTGAGAACAGCTGGGGGCTGCAGAGTATGGAGCGGGCAGGAGTCCAGAGCCTGCTCCATACACCCCTCTGAGCGCCGCATGCCGGGCTATTATCGGCGGTGTGAAACTTGCGCCCCGTGCAGACGTGCGACCACTCCTCCCCTCAGCTCTCCGAAGCTACAGCTGGGGGGAGCGAAGGCAGAGGACGTAGGTCTGCAAGGGGAGCAAGAAGCCACGCCCCCTCATCTCCCCCCGCAGGTCTGCATGGCAGAAAGAAGGCAGAGCAGGGGGAGATCGGACATACACAGCTTCTCATCTCCCCCTGCTCCGCCTTCAGAGGACGCCAGTTTCCACAGCCGGGTGCTGCAGAGTACGGAGCGGGCACGAGTCGGTAGCTTGTCCCGGGCGTCGGGCCATAGGAATTCCTCATCCCTGACTTATCAGCTGCTGTATACTACAGAGAAATTTGTGAAGGTCTTTACAGCCTGACAACAATGCTCTCTACTGACATCTCTGTCCGTGTAAGGAACTGTCCAGAGCAGGAGAGGTTTTCTATAGGGATATTATTCTACTCTGGACAGTTCCTGACATGGACAGAGGTGTCAGCAGGGAGCACTGTGGTCAGACAGAAAGGAAATTCACACATTTCTCTGTTTTATACAGCAGCAAATAAGTACCGGAATGATCAAGATTTTAGAACTAATTTACAAATCTGTATAACTTTCAGGCACCAGTTGATTTGAAAACATTTGTTTTCTACTTGTCTCCACCGGAGTCCCCCTTTATTAAAGCAGCATGGCCACTCCCACACATTAAATGACGGTAACTGGACTGTAGCACACAGCTTCAGAAGTGTCGGGGTTCATCAGGATTCATGTGCTACTTGATAAAGCTGGCAGGATCCTACACTGGCAGGATTTACGTAAAACCACCGTGTGAAACTCTGGTCTTTCAGAAAATCCACAGGTAAATGCGCTCTGGCAAATCCTCTTTTAATTGTGCAGATTATATAGTATATTTGCTACTACTAATTATTAGTGTGGGTTAAGTAAACTCAAATAAAAAAATATATATATGTATAATGTACTTAAGATCTGCAAAATTCCTACGGCAGAATCAATAATAAAAGAACATCTCCCCTACGTCTTTACAGTACACCCTCAGAAGCGGCAGCAGCATGGAGGACATTATAGAGCAAGACTAAGCAATGTAATGTGAACTTGTGTATTCTTTCTGCAGTCTGCTGTCTTTCTCCCTTCTGCCACACCTCTCTATCCATAGAGTTGCATGGGCAGCATATAATCTTATCCATCAGTGAACTAATAGTACTATAGTCTCTCAGGATGGATTTAAAAGGGGTATATATATCAATTGGCTCCAGAAAGTTAAAGATTTGTAAATGACTTCTATAAAAAAATCTGAATCCTTCCAATAATTATCAGCTGCAGAAGTTGAGTTGTTCTTTTCTGTCTGGCAACATTGCTCCCTGCTGACATCTCTGCTTGTCTCGGGAACTGCACAGAGTAGAAGAGGTTTGCTATGGGGATTTGCTTCTATTCTGGACAGTTCCCGAGACAGGTGTCATCAGAGAGCACTTAGACAGAAAAGAACAACTCAACTTCAGCAGCTCATAAGTAAGGAAAGGATTAAGATTTTTTTTTTATAGAAGTATAATTTACAAATCTGTTTAACTTTCTGGAGCCAGTTGATATATAAAAAAAAGTTTTTCCTGGATAACACCTTTAAGCAGTTTTTCCCAAAGTAAATGATACGTTTGGGAAGGAAAAGAGCCCGGTAAGAGAACATTCATTTTTTTCTGCTTATGCAAAATTTGTAGGAACGACAAATCGTTTAAAATCTCATCCACATTGCTGCTACTGTAATATGCTGAAGATTTTCTGCTCACAAATCCACTTTGGAAAAGCCAATATGTGCACCATGTGTGAAAGAAGCCAAGGGACAAAAAATTTTCTAGGACTCGTAAAACCATAGTCACAAATCGATAAGATTTTAAAAAGCCAGAGACTGAGAATATAACATTTATGGAAAAATGTCAGATCAAAGCTTATAAAAGCAGCAGCGCAGTCTCTATCAGTAAGTGACCATCAGTCATTAGCTTTCTCGTATATAAGGGTACGTAAACACGTTCATGATCCGCTGCAGGTTTTCCGCTGTGGAAAACCTGCAGAGGATTACGTACGTGCAATTCACACTACAGAATTTCTGCCTGGAGGTTCCGTGTGCAGCGGCCAGCTGAAATAAATCGGACACGCACCTCCTGTACTGACAGCAAAGAAGTCCGGGTGGAATTCTGCAGAAAGATTGAACCGGTTCATTCTTTCATCTGAGCCAAGAATTTCCGTGGGAAAAATTCTACAGTGTGTGTGTGTTGCAGCAGAATCCCATTGAAAACAATAAAAGGCTGCTGCACCAGAATTTCTGAGTGGAATTCTGCCCAGAAATTCCGTAGTGTAAATGGGCCCTAAGGCTATGTTCACACGCCGGCGCCCGCAGACTCCGAGAATGTCCGCACAAAGATTTTCTATGCAGACATTCCGGAGTCTGCAGGCACCAGGATAATATGCCGGTGCTAGGACCGCACGGGAATGCGCAGTCTCATAGACGGTTATGCATGTTCATTCTTTCTGCGGACACGGGAAACGGAACAGCGCAGCAGAATCCCATTGCAGCGGAATCTCCTTGCCGAATTCCAATGCAGAATGCGGCAGCGATGTGTAAATTTCGCAAGCCGAATTTCAGCAGTTTGAATGGGAGTGTGGAATCCCATAGAAGTCTATGGGCTTTAATTTGAGGCGGAATCCTGCTAGCAGAAATTCGGCTGCGGGAATAGACCCTAAGGGTGCTCTTACACAGTGCAGTTTTTCTAAAGCTTTTGTGGTGCAGTTTGATGCCAAAATCAGGTGTGAATCCTAATTAAAGGGGTACTCCACCCCGAGACATCTTATCCCCCATCCAAAGGATAAGAGATAAAATGTCTGATCTCGGGGGTCCCGCCGCTGGGAATTCCTGAGATCTCTCCTGCAGCTCCCCGTCATCTGCTGCACGGAGTGAAGTTCGGTCCATGGCTGATGACTCACGATACAGGGGCCAAAAGATCATGATGTCACACCCCACCCCCTCAATGCAAGTCTATGAGAGGGGGCGTGGCAGCCGCCACGCCCCCTCCCATAGACTTGCATTGAGGGGGTGGGGTATGACATCACAAGGGGGCGGGGCCATGATTTCACGATCCTCTGGCCCCTGTATCGTGAGTCATCAGCCACTGAGCGAACTTCACCTTGGGGGGATGACTGGGGGGGGGGGGCTGCAGGAGAGATCGTGGTGGTTCCCAGTGGCGGGACCCCCGATATCAGACATTTTATCTCTAATCCTTTGGATAGGGGGAAAGATGTCTAGGGGCGGCGTACCCCTTTAAAAAAAATTCTTAAATCAACTGGTGCCAGAAAGTTAAAACAGATTTGTAAATTACTTCTTAATCCTTCCATTATTTATCGGCTGCTGTTATGATCCACAGGAAGTCCTTTTCTTTTTTAATTTCTTTTCTGTCTGACCACAGTGCTCTCTGCTGGCACCTCTGTCCATTTCAGAAACTGTCCAGAGCAGGAGAGGTTTTCTATGGGGATTAGCTCCTACATTGGACAGTTCCTGATATAGACAGAGGTGTCAGTAGAGAGCACTGTGGTCAGACAGAGAGGAAATTCAAAAAGAAAACAACTTCCTGTGGATCATACGGCAGCTGATAAGTACTGGAAGGATTAAGTTTTTTAATAGAAGTAATTTGCAAATCTGTGTAACTTTCTGGCACCAGTTGATAAAAAAATATTTTTTTTTTCCAGTGGAGTACCCCTTTAAGTCCATTCAACAACAAAAAAAGGATTCTAAGTTCTTCTTGGTTGTGTAAACTTTGTGTTTTGTCCATAATTCCATCACATCCTGAACCTGATGTCACCTTCAGGTACATCCACACGTAGGGTATCGTTGCAGATCTGATGTTTTTTAAATAAATATAAATAAATAGATACCTCAACATCACATCCGCAGCAATTTATGGCCCCGTTCACACTGCGGAGCTTCGAAAGGGAATTTCCATGTGGAAATTACTTGTGGATTCCAATTTTCCCCACACGTCCATTGATGTCAATGGGTTTTTTTGCGGTGCTCAGTTCACATGTTGGAAGTTCCGCAACAGAACTTTCAACGAGGATTAGGATTCCGGCAGAGGATTGAACATAAGAGGAGATTACAGATGGTTTCTGCTCCACGCACCCTATTTGTTCCCTAATTCTTGGTAATATCCCCCCCCCCCCCCATTGTGAGTTAGGAAGAACTAGGGGACTCGTGGAGGTAAATATGACTGCAGGATCAGACTGCACTGTTTTTGGTTGTTGTCTGTTACCATGGAGATACATAGTTCTGCATAGAAGCTGAAAAGAGAAAATGTCAATTTTCATTGGAGTCCATTTGTGGAGTAGCTTTATTTTGCATTGGAGAAATTAAAGGGGGTGTCCGGGATTAGAAAACATAGTTACTTCTAGAAACAGAGAGGGTCCCTTAAAGGAGTAGTCCAGTGGTGACTCAGTGGTTTACAACTTATCCCCTATCTTAAGGATAGGGGATAAGTTGCAGATCGCGGGGGGGTCCGACCCCTGGGGCCCCGCGCGATCTCCTGTACGGAGCCCCGACAGTCCGCGGGAAGGGGGCGTGTCGACCTCCGCACGAAGCGGCGGCCGACACGCCCCCTCAATACAACTCTATGGCAGAGCCGAAGCGCTGCCTTCGGCAATCTCCGGCTCTGCCATTGAGATGTATTGAGGGGGCGTGTCGGCCGCCGCCTCGTGCGGGGGTCCACACCCGCTATCTCGACGGAGAGCCAGGGCCCCGTACAGAGAGATCGCGTGGGGGCCCCAGTGGTCGGACCCCCCCCGCGATCTCAAACTTATCCCCTATCCTTAGGATAGGGGATAAGTTTTTCACCACTGGACTACCCCTTTAAGGACCAAGCCCATTTTCACCTTAAGGACCAGGCCAATTTTATTTTAGCGTATTCGTTTTTTCCTCCTCGCCTTCTAAAATCCATAACTCCTTTATATTTCTATCTACAGACCCATATAAGGGCTTGTTTTTTGCGTCACCAATTGTACTTTGTAATGAAACCCCTCATTTTACCATAAAATGTACGGCGAACCCCCCCAAAAAAAATTTTAGGCAGGAAATTTTAATGAAAACCACAATTTTGCACATTTTGGAGGGTTTTGTTTTCACACTGTACACTTTATGGTAAAAATGACATGTGTTCTTTATTATGTGGGTCAATACGATTAAAACGATACCCATGGCTAGATACTTTTATATTTTTGTACTGCTTAAAAAAAATCTAAAACTTTTTGTACAAAATCAGTAATCTAAAATCGCCCTATTGTGACCACCTATAACTTTTTCATTTTTCCGTATGTAGGGCGGCATGAGGGCTCATTTTTTGTGCCGTCATCTATACTTTTTATCAATACCACATTTGCATATATAAAACTTTTAGATAATTTTTTATTAATTTTTTTTAATAAAATGTGACAAAAAAGCAGCCAGGTGAGGGGACCTCCGGCCGCCATGCTGGATGATCGGATCGCCGCAGCAGCGCTGCGGGCGATCCAATCATCCATTCAAAGTACCGCACTGCCGCAGATGCCGTGATCTGTATTGATCACGGCATCTGAGGGGTTAATGGCGGACATTCGGCCATTACCGGTGGGTCCCCGGCTGCTGCTAGCAGCTGGAACCTGCCGTGTGTGACGCGAGCACTGCTCCGATGCTCGCAGTCATACACAGGACAAAAATGTACGTCCTGGTGCCGGAAGTACTGCCAAAACCAGGACGTACATTTACGTCTGTGGTCGTTAAGGGGTTAAAGGGGCTCTCCGATGCTCCAGAGTTCTGAACATTTTGTTCAGAACATTCAAAACCGGAGGCCATGATCGTGACGTCATGACCACGCCCCCTCGTGACATTACACCACGCCCCCTCTATTCATGGCTATAGGAGGGGGAGTGTCAACCGACACGCCCCCTCCCATAGACATGAATGGAGGGGGCGTGGCGTGACGGCAAGAGGAGGCGTGGCCTTGACATCATGACCACTGCCGCAGGAACCCAGCGTTTGTTTAGAACACCGGGTGCAGTGGAAGATCACTGGGGGCCCCTAACATATACTTTGGAAAGGGGATAAGGTGTCTGGCAGTGGAGTACACCTTTAAGGTCAATGAAGCAGAGGTGTCTTCTTATGTGACTAAGGGGCTTTTGGCATACTTCAGCCACCAGGCCGGGGTGCCACTTTACCCCTGTCCAGGACCTCCCTCACTCCCAGGTCCCTTTTAAAGCGTTATTATAATTAAACCAGCTTTTGATATATTGCTCAGACATGTCACTTGCATCAGGTCTCCCTCCTAAGACCCGCTGCAATAACAAGAAGTAAACTGAGGAAGCCACTTCCTGGCTGGCTGGAAAATCCAACCTTTTCTCTGCATAGGCAATAGATGTTGCTTACAGATCAGCCTTTATCTCCCTGTGGAATGATCTCTTTAACCCCTTAAGGACCAAGGACGTAGGAGTACGTCCTTGGTCCCGCTCCCATGATATAACGCAGGGTCCCGCGGTGACCCAGCATCATATCACGGCGGGCCCGGCGTCACAGTGAAGCCAGGACCCGCCGCTAACAGCGCACGGCACTGATCGCGGTGCCGTGCGCTATTAACCCTTTAGCCGCGCGCTCAAAGCTGAGCCCCGAGGCTAAAAGTGAAAGTAAAAAGTGCCGGTTAGCTCAGTGGGCTGTTCGGGATAGCCGCGGCATCCCCAACAGCTTACAGGACAGCAGGAGGGTCCCTACCTGCCTCCTCGCTGTCCGATCGCCGAATGACTGCTCAGTGCCTGAGATCCAGACATGAGCAGTCAAGGGACAGAATCATCGATCACTGGTTTCCTATGAGAAACCACTGATCAATGTAAAAGATCAGTGTGTTCACTGTTATAGGTCCCTATGGGATAACAATGATCAGTATAAGAGATCAGTGTGTGCAGTGTTATAGGTCCCTATGGGATAACAATGATCAGTGTGTGCAGTGTTACAGGTCCCTATGGGATAACAATGATCAGTGTGTGCAGTGTTATAGGTCCCTATGGGATAACAATGATCAGTATGTGCAGTGTTACAGGTCCCTATGGGATAACAATGATCAGTGTGTGCACTGTTATAGGTCCCTATGGGATAACAATGATAAGTATAAGAGATCAGTGTGTGCAGTGTTATAGGTCCCTATGGGATAACAATGATCAGTATGTGCCGTGTTACAGGTCCCTATGGGATAACAATGATCAGTGTGTGCAGTGTTATAGGTCCCTATGGGATAACAATGATCAGTGTGTGCAGTGTTATAGGCCCCTATGGGATAACAATGATCAGTGTGTGCAGTGTTATAGGTCCCTATGGGAGCTATAACACTGCAAAAAAAAAGTGAAAAAAAAGTGAATAAACATCATTTAACACCTCCCTTATTAAAAGTTTGAATCACCCCCCTTTTCCCATAAAAAAAAAACCCGGTGTAAATAAAAATAAACATATGTGGTATCACCGCGTGCGGAAATGTCCGAATTATAAAAATATATAATTAATTAAACCGCTCGGTCAATGGTGTATGCGCAAAAAAATTCCAAAATAGTGCATTTTTGGTCACTTTTTATATCATGAAAAAATAAATAAAAAGCGATCAATAAGTCCTATCAATGCAAAAATGGTACCGATAAAAACTTCAGATCACGGCGCAAAAAATGAGCTCTCATACCGCCCCATACGCGGAAAAATAAAAAAGTTATAGGGGTCAGAAGATGACAATTTTAAACGTATACATTTTTCTGCATGTAGTTATGATTTTTTACAGAAGTCCGACAAAATCACCTATATAAGTAGGGGATCATTTTAATCGTATGGACCTACAGAATAAAGATAAGGTGTAATTTTTACCGAAATATGCCCTGCGTAGAAACGGAAGCCCCCAAAAGTTACAAAACAGCGTTTTTTTTTTAATTTTGTCTCACAATGATTTTTTTTTCCGGTTCACCGTAGATTTTTGGGTAAAATAACTGACGTCATTACAAAGTAGAATTGGTGGCGCAAAAAAATAAGCCATCATATGGATTTTTAGGTGCAAAATTAGAGTTATGATTTTTTAAAGGCAAGGAGCAAAAAACGAAAATGCAAAAACGGAAAAAACCCCGGTCCTTAATGGGTTAAAGGGGTACTCCAGTGGAAACCCCTTTTTTTTTTTTTTTTTTAAATCAACTGGTGCTAGAAAGTTATACAGATTTGTAAATTACTACTATAAAAAAATCTTCATCCTTCCAGTGCGTATCAGCTGCTGTATGCTCCACAGGAAGTTCTTTTGTTTTTTGTGTTTCTTTCCATTCTGACCACAGTGCTCTCTGCTGACACCTCTGTCCATGTCAGGAACTGTCCAGAGCAGGAGAGGTTTGCTATGGGGATTTGATCCTACTCTGGACAGTTCCTGACATGGACAGAGGTGTCGGCAGAGAGCACTGTGGTCAGATAGAAAATAAATTAAAAAAGAAAAGAACTTCCTCTGGAGCATACAGCAGCTTATAAGTACTGGAAGGATTAAGATTTTTAAATAGAAGTAATTTACAAAAATATAAAAAATTTTGGAGTACCCCTTTAAAGGTCACAAAGAATGCTCAGACACCTTTTCCATTCAGGTCTATTATTGCCTATGGTCAATGGGCTTCATGCCATTTAAAATAGCTCAGACTTCCAAGACTTATAATGGAAGTACAGTGATCCCTCAACTTACAATAGTTTCAGCATACAATGGTCTTTTCTGGACCATTGTAACTTGAAACCAGACTCAACGTACGATGTACAAACAGTCCAGATCTGTTAAAAGTGTCAATGGCTGGAAGAACCGACCAATCAGAATGGACATTAACACCTGTACTACTGAAGTGCATGCACTGAATTTCTGTCTGGTAGCGCCTCCTATAGTACAGGGAGGCATTACATGTTCTGTACCCGGCTCCATGTTACTTTTTTTAGGACACTGTGTTCTGTACAGGACCCTGAAGAAGCTCCTGTCCTCTACATAGACCAGTGTTTCCCAAGCAGGGTGCCGCCAGCGGTTGCAAAACTACAACTCCCAGCATGCCCGGACAGCCTTTGGCTGTCCGGGCATGCTGGGAGTTGTAGTTTTGCAACAGCTGGAGGCTCCCTGCTTGGCAAACACTGACATAGACAGTGATTACAGCTCCCAGCAGATCTTTCTTACATTTATATATAAGGATTTTCTTTATCTACTTATTTTTCTTTAATCCTCACTTTTTTTTTCTCCTATTTTTGGATGACATTTTGGTGGCTTCAGAGCCAATAACCAGGTTTCCATAGAGTTATAGTCTCAGCATACAATGATTTCAACATACAATGGTCGTCCCAGAACCAATTAATATTGTAACTTGAGGGACCACTGTACATTACTTTATTATATGTGGAGCGGACCCCTTTATGAGCCGTGTAGCAGGATGTTGATTAGTGTTGCTCACGAATATTCGCAATTCGAATATTATTCGCGAATATCACATATTCGCGAATTCGCGAATTCCGCGAATATAGCGCTATATATTCGTAATTACGAATATTCGTATTTTTTTATTTTTTTTTTTTCTCTTCGCAGTACACATCACAGTGATCACCCCTCTCTGCTTCCAGCTTGTGTGGTGTAAAGAAGGCTCTAATACTACTGTGCGAGACTGGCGTGCGAAAATTTTCGCGAATACTAATTTTGTATGGGCTAATATTCACATATGTTAATTTTCGCATACGTGAATTTTCGCATATGCGAAAATAAAACGAGAGTATAACGAATATGCGAATATTCACGAATATATGACGAATATTCATCCATATATTCGCGAATATTCGCGAATTCGAATGTGGCCTATGCCGCTCAACACTAATGTTGATACAGGTAGGTCAGTATAGGAGCAGATATTTATATTACTTGTGCACTGTAGCACATAATGAACCCCCCGATGTGACATACGAGGAAACATATGGCAGAGTAATATGCAGGATGACAGCGCGGGACGCTTCCTAGATCACATGTCACCATGGGGGGTGCATTATCCTATAGATACATCCCATCAGTGACCGCGCTCGGCTAAGAGATATACAGAGACCACAACGTCGTTTATCTTCAGCGGAAATTCCTCCTACAATTCCATAAGCTCCACAACACTGCTCATCCAGAACCTCCAGATTCATATAATAAAATCCCAAAACAGCAGTAAGATTATATATTGTAAAAGAAGGAAAACAGCGAAGGGGCGCCGCCGGAATAGTAATAAGTAGAGTCAACATTGGATCCAATAAAGGGGTCACTCAAATGACACTATTGTGCAAGATTATAGGCACAATTCTAATGTCCAAAAATATATATATATATGTCACCGTCCGGAACGGCTGCACCGACCGAAAATAATACAGTAAATGGAGGGCACAGCTACGAGGCCCCGCATTTATGACCTCTAGATGGGTGAGTGACAACCCATAGGAGCATGTCATGGCTACTTAACCCTTTAAAGGAGTACTCCGCTGCTCAGCGTTTAGAACAGACTGTTCCGAACACTGGAGCTGGTGCCGGGAGCTTGTGACATCATAGCCCCGCCCCATCATGATGTCACACCCCGCCCCCTCAATGCAAGTGTATGGGAGGGGGCGTCACGCCCCCTCCCATACACTTGTATTGAGGGGGCGGAGCGTGGTCATGAGGGAGCGGGGCAATGACATCACAAGCTCCTGGCGCCGACTCCAGCGATTGGAACAGTTTGTTCCAAACGCTGAGCAGCGGAGTACCCCTTTAACCCCTTAAGGACCAGACCAATTTTACTTTTGCATTTTCGTTTTTACCTCCTCGCCTTCTAAAAATCATAACTCTCTTATATTTCCATCCACAGACTCATATGAGGGATGTTTTTTGCGTCACCAATTGTACTTTGTAATGACATCACTTATCTTACCATAAAATGTACGGCGCAACCAAACAAATATTTTGGACATTTTTTATTTTTTACGTTTACGCCGTTCACTGTACGGGATAATTAACAATATATTTTAATAGTTCAGACTTTTACGCACGCGGCAATACCAAATATGTGTATTCATTATTTTGTTTACGCTTTTTGGGGGGTAAAATGGGAAAAGCGGACGTTTTACTTTTTTATTAGGGGAGGGGATTTTTCACATTTTTTTAACTTTTTTATTTTACATTTTTTTTAGACCAGAGCAGAAGACCCCGGGAGACGGCCGGAGCCAGGTGAGGGGACCTCCAGCCACCATGCTGGATGATCGGATCCCCGCAGCAGTGCTGCGGGCGATCCAATCATCCATTCAAAGATCCGCACTGCCGCAGATGCTGTGATCTGTATTGGTCACGGCATCTGAGGGGTTAATGTCGGACATCCGGGCGATCGCGGATGTCCGCCATTACCGGCGGGTCCCTGGCTGCTGATAGCAGCCGGGACCTGCCGGGCATGACGCAAGCACCGCTCAGGTGCTCGCGATCATGGCGGCGCATAAATCTACGTCATGGTGCGCTAAGTACCACATCACCATGACGTCCATTGTCGTTAAGGGGTTAAGAACGGACCCATTTTTTTTTCCTTAAAGAGTAGCTCCCACCATCCTATTTTTGTTTCTGTCCCTGCCTATTACCCATCTATCCCTAACCCCCTCCCTGCTTTTAATTTTTACTATATTAAAAATGCCTTTTGTCTGCCTGGCAGTGTGCTCACTACCAGGCAGACTTCCCCAGCAGGCACCACGTCACTGATGCCTGCTGGGGGTCCGACTTCCGCCCTTAGTTCATCTACACAGGGTGCCTCCAGCTGTTTCATCACTACAACTCCCAGCTTGCCCTGACATCTATTGGCTTTCAGGGTATGCTGGGAGTTGTAGTATTGAAACAGCTGGAGGCACCCTGTGTAGATAAACTGTTAGTTAGTTAGTTACATGCGGCGCTAGCACACACCCCCCCCCCCCCCCCCCCCCCCCGTGCGCGCCATACCCCGTTCCCTCCATCACAAACCCCCTCCCCCCAATACACTTACTGCAGAGTCCGGCAGCGGGCGTGCAGGGACAGCGGCGGCGACGAGGCGGAGGCGGCAGAGGAGGCGGCGATGTGCGGGAAGAGTGGTCTCCCAGCCAGTGGCCGGGGAGCCAATGCACTCGCTCCCTGCCTGTCTGATTGACAGGCAGGGAGCGAGCGCAGGCTGAATGAAAAAGGACTGATGCCCGGCCGCATCGGTCCTTTTTCAGGCGTGACGTCACGCCAGGCTGCAGCCGCCCACTAGGAGGGAGACCCCTAGTGGCCGGTTTTCAAATGTAAATTAAACCATTTTAATTTAAAAAAAAATAATAATAAAACTATATTAGAGAAATGTTGTAGTACATAAGTATTACAACATATCAAAAAATAAAGTTGGTGACAGTGCCCATTTAATGGCCAGGCTTTTTTTTTTTTTTTGACATTTATCTTTTTAAATGGTAATAACTTTAGAACTCTTTTTCTGAGCAGACTGATTCCGAGACATATTGTACTTTATATAAGTGGTGCATTTTTGTTGACATATGCAGCATTCTTTGTGAAAAACTCCAAAATATTGTGAAAAAGTAGAAAAATTTCTGGCGTTTAAAAAAAAAAAAAATATATATATATAATTTTTATGGTGTACACTGTGCGGTAAAAGTGATGTTATATTTATTCTGTGGGTCAGTACGATTATGGCGATACCCATTTTATAGAGCTTTGTATTTTTCTTTTCTGAGCAAAATTCTTTTTCTGCCATTCATTTTTGAACAGACGTAACTTTTTTTATTTTTTTTCCTACACCATTGAGTAAGGGCTTATTTTTGGGGGTATGAACTGTTCTTTTTATTGGTATCATTTTTCTGATACGTGCTACCTTTTTTTTTTTTTTTTAAACTGACTGACCAGCGCCCATGAATATTCAAATTCCCTTGGCAGGCCCATCTCCGGTTCGCAGTTAGTCAAAGAAAGAATCGGATCTTCAGAGGGACACCGCCCTGGGCTGCAAGTACGTGTGTTATCTAAAGGATAGGGCATAAGATGTTAGAGCGCAGGGGTCCCGCCGCTGGGGACCCCCGCGATCTCTGGCGAGGCACCCCTGTCATTCGGTGCACGGAGCGAACTTCGCTCTGTGTCTGATGACTGGCAATGCGGGCTGCACACCCCTCCATTCACGATTATGGGAGGGGGCGTGATGGCTATGTACTAGCGGTCACACCCACTCCCATAGACATGAATGGAGGGGGCGTGACATTACGAATGCGGAAGCTGCAAGCTATCATGTTCCGGACACCACCGCTGCTGGCCCAGAGATCACGGGGGTCCCTTTGAATAAGATATTTCAAACGGAGAACCCCTTTAAGGCTACGTTCATACTACGGGATCTCCCTCTGTATATATTCCATGCAGGGATTCCGTCTGCTGCGCGAGGATCGCTCGGACATGTCTCCATAGATGGCAATGTATATCCAAGTGGATTCCGCTGAAAAAAAGTCAGGAATTTCTGAGGGAACGTACTTCACAGTACAGAATTTCCGATGCAGCAGCCTCCTATTGTCTTCAATGGGACTCTGCTGCTCACTGCACACTACGGTAGTTCCGATGCGGGTCCAGATTGCACAGAAGGAATTAACATGTTCATTCTTTAAGCAGAATCTGCTCGGAAAAGCCCATTAGTCAATGGGACTTTGATTTTAAATGCTTATTTCCAATGCATAATTGTGCGTGAAATATGCGCCAATTCTGGGCAAAGCAGAGCTAAGGAGATTAACCCTGTGCGCATGGGCCTCAAAGTCCATTCACACATACGGGATCTGCTGCAGATTTTATGCTGTGTTTAATCATTTAATTGTTATCTGTTGCAGATCCTGTATAGGTGAATGTAACCTTATGAGTACATTCACATGTAAATATACCCCTGCGGGGTTATGCAGCCGAGATTCCGCTAGCCTTGAGGTGCCGGAGATCTGTTAAAAAAATTTACAAAATGTGGGTTTTTTTTGAAAATCCAGTTACTTTGTCCCCTAAGTAGCTTTTTATTTATTTTATTTTTTTTCAATTATATTTTGTTTCTTTTCTTTCTTCTCTTTTTTTTTTTCAACCTTTGCTTTCTTTTACTTTATTTTTAAATTTTTTTACTTTTTTGTAGTTAATTTTGATGAAGGTTTTTACTATAGTTATCTTGAATTAAAAAAAAAATTCATTGATTGCTTTTCTAACTTTCTAACTATGCCAATTTTTATATCTTTAAAGGGGTACTTCCACCCTAGACATCTTATCCCCTATCCAAAGGATAGGGGATAAGCTGTCTGATCGCGGGGGTCCTGCGGCTGGGGACCCCCGCATTATTGCATGCGGCACCCACCTGTTTTTTCACCGGAACCTCTGGAGGGTCTGAATCGCAACGTCAGGACTCCGCCCCCGTGTGACGTCACGCTCGTCCCCTCAATGCAAGTTTATGGGAGGGGGCGTCCCCTCCCATAGACTTGTATTGAGGGGACGGGCGTGACTTCACACGGGGGCGGAGTCCTGAAGTCTCGGACTTCCGTTCCCGTAGTCGCGACTCAGACCCTCCAGCGGTTCCGGTGAAAAAACAGGTGGGGGCCGCATGCAAAGGATAGGGGATAAGATGCCTAGGGTGGGAGTACCCCTTTAAGTGAAATTTTTGATTTTGTTAACTCCCTTTCCTTTTTACATAAATATTTACTAACCAAGACTTTTTACAATTAAATGTTAGCGTCATTTCCCTAACTGCGTACTTAATTTGATGAATGTCTTTGTCACATGTCCTGTTAAGATATATGATTTATCCTTTGGAACATTTCATTTTGACCCTTATTTAGGAGTTTGCTTAAAGGAGTTATCCAGGAAAAAACTTTTTTATATATATATATAGAAATTACTTCTATTAAAAAATCTTAATTCTTTCAATAATTATCAGCTGCTGAAGTTGAGTTGTTCTTTTCTGTCTGAGTGCTCTCTGATGACACCTGTCTCGGGAACTGTCCAGAGTAGAAGCAAATCCCCATAGCAAACCTATTCTACTCTGTGCAGTTCCCGAGACAAGCAGAGATGTCAGCAGAGAGCACTGTTGTCCGACAGAAAAGAAAAACTAAACTAAAGCTAATAATTATTGGAAGGATAAAGATTTTTTTTTATTTTTATTTTTTTTAATAGAAGTAATTTACAAATCTTCTGGAGCCAGTTCCTGGAATACCCCTTTAACCTGCAGGCTCTTGGTGTCTTGTCAGAGCAGTGGAACGTTGGACAGTGGCGCTCACCAGGTCATTGCAGCAGCAAAGTTATCTGCATGGGTTTATTTTTCCTGTGCAACACTTTTTTTTCCACGTGCGATAGAATGTAATATCGTGCGACAAATTTTTCCCGACACGTGCGACACATTGATAAATACGTGTGAGAAAAAAGAAAAAAAAAAAAGTCGGGAAAAAACACTGGAAGAAACCAGACAGACAATCTTAGTAAATCAGGGCCATTTAGTTTACATTAAAAATCGGTAGCATCAAATATCCGCAGGATACTGTACGTGTAAATACTCAGGATTATTCGGGTATATGCTCGGTCTGGGTTCTGCGCAAAAACTGCCGCATTTATTTGGTTGTGGAGCAGTAGATAGGAACATTTCAATTGGCGCATACATTGAGCGCGAACACAACCTAATGTCCCCCCTACGCACTCAGATGTGCCACCTGTACTGCTGAGCAATGGTGCCAACGTAATGTGGCTGCTGCTTGGCAAACAGAAAGCTTTATTTAAAAAAAAAAAAAAAAAAAATGGGAAATTTCGCACGAAATATCTGCAAAGACAAATCTACGCCAAAGTGTGTGGAACTTGGTGCAGATTAGTCACCGGTAGAGATGAGCGAATTTACAGTAAATTCGATTCGTCACAAACTTCTCGGCTCGGCAGTTGATGACTTATCCTGCATAAATTAGTTCAGCTTTCCGGTGCTCCGGTGGGCTGGAAAAGGTGGATACAGTCCTAGGAGACTCTTTCCTAGGACTGTATCCACCTTTTCCAGCCCACCGGAGCACCGGAAAGCTGAACTAATTGATGCAGGATAAGTCATCAACTGCCGAGCCGAGAAGTTCGTGACGAATCTAATTTACTGTAAGTTCGCTCATCTCTAGTCACCGGGGAAATTTTGCACAGATTAAGGTGAGTTAGCGCCGCGTTTCTGTCTTGGTTTCCATTACAGTACATTTAATTTTAAATGTATACAATGCTATTGTGTACACAAAAATTTTTTTTTTTTTTAAAAGGACATGTTGCAATAGTTTTTTTTGCAAGTCAATGGGAATTGGATTGAGTAACATCCATTTTAAGCATCCGCAAAAAAATATAATAATTTTTTATTCATTTATTTTTTTCATATGTCTAAAACACATACATTAAACGGAAGCAAAAATGCAGCGAAATTTAAAATATGCTTAAAAAAAAAAAAAAAAATTTTAATTATAAAAAACTGCAATTTTGGATTTTTTTTCTACAGATTTACAGCAAAATTAGCAAAATTTTTTATTTTACTGCAGTTTACAACTCCCCCCCCCCCCCATCCCATCAAAGTTGCGCAGTGAACTGACATATGGCAGATTTCAGATTCGCACCACCGATCAATTTCCGGGCAAATACATTTTTCGGTGTGGATACAGTGTATTAAAATCTCATTCATATCACTGATACGGTATCACATTGCAGCAGCATTTTTTTTTTAATCAACTGGTGCTATCCTTCCAGTACATATAAGCTGCAGTATGCTTTGTGTAGTTCTTTCCAGTCTGACCACAGTGCTCTCTGCTGACACCTCTGTCCATGTCAGGAACTGTCCAGAACAGGAGCAAATCCCCATAGCAAACCTCTCCTGCTCTGGACAGTTCCTGACATGGACAGAGGTGGCAGCAGAGAGCACTGTGGTTAGACAGAAAATAAATACAAAAAGAAAAGAACTTCCTGTGGTGCATACAGCTGCTAATAAGTACTGGAAGGATTACGATTTTTTTATAGAAGTAATTTACAAATCTGTTTAACTTTCTGCCACCAGTTGATTTAAAAAAATTTAAAAATTAAAAAAAAAAGTTTTCCACTGGAGTACCCCTTTAAGCCTTATTGGCACTGTCTGTGGGATATCCATACATCAGTAATACCATCCGTGAGTGTGCACAACGCAATTTTACACGGGTGCAGAGTATGTTCGGTCTACAAACGCATCTCCAGATCCTAAATATGACCGGCATGAGGCTTTCCTCCAGCACAGTTTAAGACCTGACTCAATAAAAAGCGGATTAAAATCCAGCTGAAATATATAAATACGAGCACAGATCTGTGGTGTCCATATTTCCCACTGTATTGCAACTGTGTGATTTCTCGCATCGGCATCTTTGCAGTCACGTTAAAGGGGTACTCCGGTGAAAACCTTTTTTCTTTTAAGTCAACTGGTGGCACAAAGTTAAACATATTTGTAAATTACTTCTATTAAAAAATCTTAATCCTTCCTGTACTTATTAGCTGCTGAAAACTACAGAGGAAATTCTTTTCTTTTTGGAATGCTCTCTGATGACATCACGAGCACAGTGCTCTCTGCTGACGTTATTGTAATAATAATGCTTTATTTATTGTTGTCCTTAGTGGGATTTGAACCAAAGTCCCCAGCACTGCAAGGCAGCAGTGCTAACCACTGAGCCACCATACTGCCCTTAGCATACATCTGCTATGCATGGTTACTAAAATGGACAGAGATGTCAGCAGAGAGCACTGTGCTCGTGATGTCATCAGTGTTCCAAAAAGAAAGGAATTTCCTCTGTAGCATTCAGCAGCTAATAAGAACTGGAAGAATTAAGGTTTTTTAATAGAAGCAATTTACAAATATGTTGAACTTTCTGGCACCAGTTGATTTAAAAGAAAAAAGGTTTTCACCGGAGTACCCCTTTAAAGGGGTACTCCGCTGGAGGGGGCTATCACGCCCCCTCCCGTAGGCTTGCATTGAGGGGCGGAGCGTGACGTCACACGAGGGCGGAGGCGTGACGTCACACGCCGCCGGCTCTGCGGTCGACCGTAATCAGACCCGGAGCGAACATGCTCCGGGGACTGATTACAAACGGGGTGCCGCGTGCATGATCGTGGGCGTCCCCAGCGGCGGGATTCCCGCGATCAGGCATCTTATCCCCTATCCTTTTGGATAGGGGATAAGATGTGTAAGCACCAGAGTACCCCTTTAAAACAAATTTTTGCTATTGCACTCCTTATGGTAAAAAAAAAAATAAAAAAAAATCTTTCTAATCTACTCAAAAAAATAAGTTTTCTATGTTTTATTTGTGTTTAACCCCTTAAGGACCAAGCATTTTTCTGTTTTTTGTACTTTCGTTTTTCCCTCCTTACATTTTAAAAATCAAAACCCTTTCAATTTTGCACCTAAAAAACATATTTTGCGTCACCAATTCTACTTTGTAATGAGTTCAGTCATTTTACCCAAAAATCTACGGGGAAAAAAATTATTGTGCGACAAAATTGAAGAAAAAATGCCATTTTGTAAATTTTAGGGGCTTCCGTTTCTACGTAGTGCATATTTCGGTAAAAATGACACCTTATCTTTATTCTGTAGGTCCATACGGTTAAAATGATCCCCTACTTAAATAGGTTTGATTTTGTCGCACTTCTGGAAAAAATCAGGGACTGTATGAGGGATCATATTTTGCGCCGAGATCTGAAGTTTTTATTGGTACCATATTTGTTTTGATCAGACTTTTTGATCGCATATTATTCATTTTTTTATGGTATAAAAAGTTACCAAAAATACGCAATTTTGGACTTTGGAATTTTTTTGCGCGTACGCCATTAATGGTGCGGTTTAATTAACAACATATTTTTATAGTTCGGACATTTATGCACGCGGCAATACCACATGTTTATTTTTATTAATGTTTATATATTTTTTATATGGAATTTAGGAAAAGGGGGATGATTTAAACTTTTAATAAGGAATGGGTTAATGTGTGTGTTTTTTTTTTTTGTTTGTTTTTTTACACTTTTAGTCCCCTTAGAGGACTTTTAGGAGGAATCATTTAATTCCTCATACAGATCAATGTGGTTCCATAAAACCACATTGATCTGTGTGCCCTGCACTCCATTGATAAAGCCTGGTCCTGCCAGAGACGGGATAAAGGCACCTTGACAGCAACGATCTAAAGGGTTAATAGCTTCCCGCGGTTATCGCCGCATGTCGGCTATTATCGCCGGCCCCCAGCTACAGGAATCAGCTGGGGGCCGGCCGGTATGATGCAGGCTGGAGTCGGGAGCCCGCACCCTACCCAGTTAACGGCGCATGGACAAGTATAGACGTCCATGGTCGCTAGCTGCCACTAGGTGTCTCCCTACTTGTCCAGAGCACATTTCCCCCCATCTCTTGCACAGACGTTGGACTCCTACTGGCCTGGCAGAAGTCCAAAATCAGGAAATGCAGTCTGGAGTGCTGAGGGGAGGTGTGTGCAGCCTTAGCCAATCATAGCTCATCTCACACTGAACTGCTCTGGGCTGTGTGTAGCAGAGTGAGGGAGGAAGTTCTCCCCTGTATGGCTTCAGATGATGTCATGCCTGCTGGGGAACGCCCCTTCCCAGTCTGTGAATCTGACTGAGACTGAGCAGAAAATACAGAGCAATATCAAGGTAAAAAACTAACAAATAATAAAAATAAAGGCCGGGGGAAATTCATGCTGATTTTGAGGCGGAATCCAAAAATCCACCGCAGACCCTACTGACTTCAATGGGGCTTGCAGCGTATTTTCTGCAGCGGAAATTCTGCTGTGGACAACCGCAATGAGCCCGCCCCCTTTGAAATACGCAGCGGGAAACCCACAAATAAATCCGCCTGTGTGAACGTACCCAAAAGGGTACGTTCACACAGCAGAATTTCCGTGCTGATCAGGCGGAAAAATTCAGCTCGGAAATTCTGCTACATGAAGTTAACGTTGTGGCGAATTCCGCTGTACCGTACACATTGCAGTAATTTTGCATTCGGGATAAAAAAAATAAAATAAAAAAATAAAATAAAAATTGACGTCAATTCTTATTGCGGAATTCGGCAGCAGAGTCCAATTTAAATCAATGGGACTCTGAATTGAATGTGTGTGTGTTAAAGGGGTACTCCGGTGAAAAACTTATTTTTTTTTTTTTAAATCAACTGGTGCCAGAAAGTTAAACAGATTTGTAAATTACTTGTATTAAAAAATCTTAATCCTTCCTGTACTTATTAGCTGCTGAATACTACAGTGGAAATTATTTTCCGTTTGAAACGCAGAGCTCTCTGCTGACATCATGAGCACAGTGCTCTCTGCTGACATCTCTGTCCATTTTATGAACTGTCCAGAGTAAAAGGATATCCCCATAGCAAACATATGCTGTTCTGGACAGTTCCTAAAATGGACAGAGATGACAGCAGAGAGCACTGTGGCCATGATGTCAGCAGAGAGCTCTGTGTTTCAAAAAGAAAAGAATTTCCGCTGTAGTATTCAGCAGCTAATAAGTACAGGAAGGATTAAGATTTTTCATAGAAGTAATTTACAAATCTGTTGAACTTTCTGGAGCCAGTTGATCTAAAAAAAAAAATTAAAAAATAAAAAAAATTAAAAAGTTTTTTCCTGGAATACCCCTTTAAGCGGAAGAAATTCTGCATAAATGCAACACAAATTCTGCGTGCGATCCAAAAAATTGCAAAAACAAAAGTGGAAGCATAGAAATTCATCCGTGTGAACATGGCCTAAGGCAGTGTTTTCCAACCAGGGCACCTCCAGCTGTTGCAAAACTACAACTCCCAGCATGCCCGGACAGCCAACGGCTGTCCGGGCATGCTGGAAGTTGTAGTTTTGCAACAGCTGGAGGCACACCGGTTGTGAAACACTGCTATGGAGCACTTTCAGCGGTTACTTTCTAGGTACGAATTTGCTGCTGTAAGAATTCATCCGGCCCTAGAGCATGCTGGAACTTGTAGTCCTCTTGACTAAATCACAGACAATAACATCCGTTTTGGGCCTGTTGGTTCTATACCGATCCTGGGGCTTAGTCATATGTCTCCACGCCTGGTCATCCTAGGTAGTGTTGAGCACGAATGTTCGTAATGCGTAATTTTATCGGCACTTTGCGAATATTTATAATTTAGTGCTATATATATATATATATATATATATATATATATATATATTCGTAATGACGAATATTTTTTTTTTTCACGAACATTATATTTTTATTTGTTTTTCCCATGAAAATGTTTATGCTAATTTTCGCATGGAAAAAAAATTGAACGAACAGAGCGAATATGCGAATTTCGCCAACATAGGACGAATAACCGTCAATAGATTCACGAAATATCGCCAATTCGAATATGGCCCCTGCCGCTCATCACTAATCCTAGGTGGTAGCACCACATCTCACTCCACCAACATGATATACAAACTGGGCCACCAGGGGACAATGGAGGAGGGTGGCGAGGACCTGCCTGTCTATTTTTGCGGTCTCTCAATCGGAACTTTTATAGACATGAAGAGGCGATGAGCCATTTTGGCTACCTGGCTTCGGAGAACTGTTCAGCCCTGATGATGATGTTGCGGTTGTTGATGATCATGATGGACCTAGAACAGTGTTTCCCCAACCAAGGTGCCTCCAGCTGTTGCACAACTACAACTCCCAGCATGCCCGGACAGCCGTCGGCTGTCCGGGCATGCTGGGAGTTGTAGTTTTGCAACAGCCGGAGGCCCCCTGGTTGGGAAAAGCAATCCAAAAGGGTAGAAGAAAAGGACTCCAGCTCCACAAAAAATGTATAAAAAATTATAAACCTAAAATCCCCCCAAAAAAAGACAAGACAAAAAAACTTATAGTGCTCTGGTGAGTTAAAGGGGTACTCCGGTGAAAACTTTATTTATTTATTTATTTTTTTTAAATCAACTGGTGCCAGAAAGTTAAACAGATTTGTAAATTACTTCTATTAAAAAAATCTTAATCCTTCCAGTACATATTAGCTGCTGAATACTACAGAGGAAATTATTTTCTTTTTGGAACACAGAGCTCTCTGCTGACATCACGAGCACAGTGCTCTCTGCTGACATCTCTGTCCATTTTGAGAACTGTCCAGAGTAGGAGAAAATCCCCATAGCAAACATATGCTGCTCTGGACAGTTCCTAAAATGGACAGAGATGTCAGCAGAGAGCACTGTGGTCATGATGTCAGCAGAGAGCTCTGTGTTCCAAAAAGAAAATAATTATCTCTGTAGTATTCAGCAGCTAACAAGTACTAAGTAATATGTTTAACTTTCTGGCACCAGTTGATTTAAAAAAAAATAAATAAATAAGAAGAGTTTTCCACCGGAGTACCCCTTTTAAAACCCACGTTCACCGACGCGTTTTGAACAATAAAGTTCTTAGTCACGGTTGGGAAACCCTGACCTAGAATATTCTACATGTACTTGCGAAATATGTCAGTGAAAGATCAGAAAACGGTTATAATTCTCCTCCATTATCTATGACATTCATCTCCAACCAGTGGCAAAACTACAACTCCCAGCATTCTCCTCAATAACCAGCGATTCCCAGTCAGTGGATCTGAAGCTGTATCAAAACTACAACTCCCAGCATTCTCCTCCATTACGTACCACATTGTTTCCCAACCCACGGCTCTCCTGGTGTTTCAAAAGTACAGTATGCCCTCATAGCTGCAGGTTATGCAAAGGCGTCTTTAAAGGGGTACTCCAGAGGGGGGGGGGGGTGATTTTTCTAAATTAACTGGTGCCAGTTCTACAGATTTGTAAATTACTTCCATTTAGGAATCTTAATCCTTCCAGTACTTATCAGCTGCTGTATTCTCCACAGGAAGTTGTGTCGTTTTTTTTCTAGTATGACCACAGTGCTCTCTGCTGACACTTCTGTCCATGTCAGGAACTGTCCAGAGCAGGAGAGGTTTGCTATGGGGATTTTCTCCTGCTCGGGACAGTTCCTAAAATGGACAGAGGTGGCAGCAGAGAGCACTGTGGTCAGACAGAAAGGAAATTCAGAAAGAAAACAACTTCCTCTGGAGCATACAGCAGCTGATAGGTACTGGAAGGATTAGGATTTTATATAGAAGTAATTTACAAATCTGTATAATTTCATGTAATCAAATGATTTGAAAACATTTTTTCCCCACAAATATCCAATGAATCCAGTGTTTCCCAACCAGTGTGCCACTACATGTCGCAAAACTGAAAGTGCCAGGATGTTTGGAGTTGTAGTTATGCAACAGCTGGAGACACGGTGGTTGGGAAACACTGCTTTAATACGCGGCTCTCCAGCTGTAGCAAAACTACAACTCCCAGCATGCACTGACAGCTACAGGCTTTGCAACAAACAGTGGCTTCTTTCTCACGAAACTCCAGCTGTTGCATAATTACAACTCCCAGCATGCTCTGACAACTGTGGTTACGCATACGGATAGAGGTCTCCTACTTGTGGCCCTCCAGCTGTTTCAAAACTACAACTCTTATCCTGCTGCAGGCTATGCAACAATGACCTCTAACCTGTGGTTCTTCAGCTGCTGCAAAACTACAATGCCAAGCGTGCCCGGACAAGATCGCATGTATCATGGTATGCTGGGAGTTGTAGTTTTCCAACAGCAGTAGGGCCACAGGTTGAAGACCACCGTTTGCTGCACAACCCAGCGCAAAAACCATCAAGGAGCAAAACAAGTAACGTAGAGTGTGGCGAGCGCCAAGCGGGCAACGCGGGAGAGAAAGTTTCAGAAAGACAACAACACACAGCAGTAGACTGGCACAGAACCGGAGAGGGGGAGGCAAGTTGACAGTTTTAAGGGGTCTGAATATTTTGGGGGGGAGGTTAAGGACACGGAAGGCAATGTTTACCTCTGAAGGGAGCATAGAACATCATTCCACAGCTAAGACGTAAATCTGGACATGGAAAGTCCCCCGGAGAAGACACACCGGGAGGAGGTAAGAAGTCTGCTCACATTGAGGAGAGGAGGGTTCACCGCAGGAGAAGGGAGAGACAGGAGGAAGGAAGATGGATGGAAGGAAGATGCCGAGGAGGAGAGATCCAGCATGGAGGGGAGAGCAGGGGCGGCACAGACGGGAGGGCAAATCTAAGAAAAGAGAAGAAGACGGGGGAAGAGAAGAAAGGGGGGAAGAGGGGAGGAGGAGAAGACGAGATATTGTCTAAAAAAAAAAAAGAAAAAAAAAAAGAAAAGGAAAAAAAAAAAAAAAAACACAACCCGGCCCGTCAGGTTTTGCAGCTGGAAATTTAAAAGAGAGGGAGGGGGGAAGAAGAGGAGGAGGAGGAGGGAACCGGGAGAGATGGAGAGAGAGCGGAGGAGGGGGGGAGGATGCTGGAGAGAGATGCTGCATCAGATAGAGGAGGAGGAGAGACCATGGAGGGGCCGCAGACACCTCATCTGCATCCATTAGATGTGCATCACTGAGCCCAAGAGCTGACCATCTACAGCAGGGGCCACACTGCATTCAGTATGGAGGGGGCTGTACACAGACCCCAGTATGGGGGACACTGCACCAGTATGGAGGGGGCTGTACACAGACCCCAGTATGGGGGACACTGCACCAGTATGGAGGGGGCTGTACACAGACCCCAGTATGGGGGACACTGCACCCAGACCCCAGTATGGGGGACACTGCACCCAGACCCCAGTATGGGGGACACTGCACCCAGACCCCAGTATGGGGGACACTGCACCCAGACCCCAGTATAGGGGACACTGCACCCAGACCCCAGTATAGGGGACCCTGCACCAGTATAGGGGCCACTGCACCCAAAACACAGTATAAGGGGCCCCTGCACCAGTATAAGGGACACTGCACCCAGACCCCAGTATAAGGGGCCCCTGCACCCAGTATAAGTGGCCCCTGCACCAGTATAGGGGACACTGCACCCAGACCCCAGTATAAGGGGCCCCTGCACCCAGTATAAGTGGCCCCTGCACCAGTATAGGGGACACTGCACCCAGACCCCAGTATAAGGGGCCCCTGCACCCAGAACACAGTATAAGGGGCCCCTGCACCAGTATAGGGGCCACTGCACCCAGACCCCAGTATAAGGGGCCCCTGCACCCAGAACACAGTATAAGGGGCCCCTGCACCAGTATAGGTGCCACTGCACCCAGACCCCAGTATAAGGGCCACTGCACCCAGACCACAGTATAAGGGGCCCCTGCACCAGTATAGGGGCCACTGCACCCAGATCACAGCATCAGGGGCCCCTGCACCAGTATAGGGGCCACTGCACCCAGAACACAGAATAAGGGGTCCCTGCACCAGTATAGGGGCCACTGCACCCAGACCACAGAATAAGGGGTCCCTGCACCAGTATAGGGGCCACTGCACCCAGACCACAGCATAAGGGGCCCCTGCACCAGTATAGGGGCCACTGCACCCAGAACACAGCATAAGGGGCTCCTGCACCAGTATAGGGGCCACTGCACCCAGACCACAGCATAAGGGGCTCCTGCACCCAGACCACAGCATAAGGGGCCCCTGCACCAGTATAGGGGCCACTGCACCCAGAACACAGAATAAGGGGTCCCTGCACCAGTATAGGGGCCACTGCACCCAGAACACAGAATAAGGGGTCCCTGCACCCAGAACACAGAATAAGGGGCCACTGCACCCAGAACACAGAATAAGGGCCCCTGCACCAGTATAGGGGCCACTGCACCCAGAACACAGAATAAGGGGTCCCTGCACCCAGAACACAGAATAAGGGGCCCCTGCACCAGCATAGGGGCCACTGCACCCAGAACACAGTATAAGGGCCACTGCACCCAGACCACAGTATAAGGGGCCCCTGTACTAGTATAGGGGCCACTGCACCCAGAACACAGAATAAGGGGTCACTGTATCTAGTATGGGGGCCCCTGCACCAGTATAAGGGGTCCCTGTATCTAGTATGGGGGCCCCTGCACCAGTATAAGGGGTCCCTGTATCTAGTATGGGGGGCCACTGCACCAGTATAAGAGGGTCCCTGTATCTAGTATGGGGGGCCTCTGCACCAGTATAAGGGGGTCCCTGTATCTAGTATGGGGGGCCACTGCACCAGTATAAGGGGGGTCCCTGTATCTAGTATGGGGGGCCCCTGCACCAGTATAAGGGGGTCCCTGTATGTAGTATGGGGGGCCTCTGCACCAGTATAAGGGGGTCATTGTATCTAGTATGGGGGCCCCTGCACCAGTATAAGGGGTCCCTGTATCTAGTATGGGGGCCCCTGCACCAGTATAAGGGGTCCCTGTATCTAGTATGGGGGCCCCTGCACCAGTATAAGGGGGTCCCTGTATCTAGTATGGGGGCCCCTGCACCAGAATAAGGGGGTCCCTGTATCTAGTATGGGGGGCCCCTGCACCAGTATAAGGGGGTCCCTGTATCTAGTAAGGGGGGCCTCTGCACCAGTATAAGGGGGTCCCTGTATCTAGTATGGGGGCCCCTGCACCGGTATAAGGGGGTCCCTGTATCTAGTATGGGGGCCACTGCACCAGTATAAGGGGGTCCCTGTATCTAGTATGGGGGCCCTGCACCGGTATAAGGGGTCCCTGTATCTAGTATGGGGGCCCCTGCACCAGTATAAGGGGGTCCCTGTATCTAGTATGGGGGCCCCTGCACCAGTATAAGGGGTCCCTGTATCTAGTATGGGGGCCCCTGCACCGGTATAAGGGGGTCCCTGTATCTAGTATGGGGGCCACTGCACCAGTATAAGGGGGTCCCTGTATCTAGTATGGGGGGCCTCTGCACCAGTATAAGGGGGTCCCTGTATCTAGTATGGGGGCCCCTGCACCAGTATAAGGGGGTCCCTGTATCTAGTATGGGGGGCCTCTGCACCAGTATAAGGGGGTCCCTGTATCTAGTATGGGGGGCCTCTGCACCAGTATAAGGGGGTCCCTGTATCTAGTATGGGGGGCCTCTGCACCAGTATAAGGGGGTCATTGTATCTAGTATGGGGGCCCTGCACCGGTATAAGGGGTCCCTGTATCTAGTATGGGGGCCCCTGCACCAGTATAAGGGGGTCCCTGTATCTAGTATGGGGGCCCCTGCACCAGTATAAGGGGGTCCCTGTATCTAGTATGGGGGGCCTCTGCACCAGTATAAGGGGGTCCCTGTATCTAGTATGGGGGGCCTCTGCACCAGTATAAGGGGGTCCCTGTATCTAGTATGGGGGGCCTCTGCACCAGTATAAGGGGGTCATTGTATCTAGTATGGGGGCCCTGCACCGGTATAAGGGGTCCCTGTATCTAGTATGGGGGCCCCTGCACCAGTATAAGGGGGTCCCTGTATCTAGTATGGGGGCCCCTGCACCAGTATAAGGGGTCCCTGTATCTAGTATGGGGGCCCCTGCATACATTAGCTGAGCATCTACAGGGTCGAATAAGGGGCCACAGCACATAGAATTGGGGCCCCATGCATCCAGACCACTACATAGGGGCCCCACAGTCCAATCCAGATACAGTAGAACAGTCACCATGACATCACTGCACACCGTATACACTGTATATACCCGTGTGCACATACATGACAGCTGTGCAGAGAGAACAGACATGCGCACATACACATATATATACGGTATAGATATCTATATACACACAGATCCCGCATGCACCCCCCGCCACCCAGGACATGTTATGGAGATGATGGCCGCCATGGTTCCGCAGCATTCCGGGCTCTGCCCCCTCCACACATGAGCGGACACGGACGGCACGTACACACGGATGAGGGTGCGGGGTGTATAGCATGTAAATAATACACACATGAAGCGTCACCCCGGGATACAACTCCCATGGTGCACCGTTGCCTCGGGCTGCAGCCTCTTGTCTCTGCGTCAGTGACCTCAATAAAGTTGCGCGGAGAAAGACACTGAGTACTGGTTCCTATAGAAACGTCGCGGGCGCCATACTGCGAGGGGCGGAAGTGGCTCGCCGGAAGTGGGCGAGTAGAAGGCGGTGGACGGGTAGTTGGAAGCGGGGGGCGGCCATGTTTGTGGTGGCAAAAAAAAAATGTTAAATGTGGATTTGTTATTAATAAGAACATCCGGGTGAGAGGTCAGGGGTTGTCTGCGGCGGCTGCACGGTAAATGGGAGCATGGGTAGGGATGGGGGGAGTTGATTTTTCTAGTACTGTCAGAACTGATGACTATGCAGGGAGCTGTAGTTCTCCAAATTGGGATATGCTGGGACTTGTAGTTCTGCAGATGGTGGTTCAGGTTCATTAGCAAGTTGGGTGTTGTAAAGTGTAAAATTATGCCATTATGTGATTCGTTTGCAAATCTTGCAAAAACTACAACTCCCATCATGCCCAGAGAGCCTAAGGCTGTCAGATACTGATAACTTTTGATATGTTGTAAAGCCTGAATAACAAATAAGTTTTGCAATTGCTTTCATTAGAAAATGTTCAGTATTTCATACTGAAAAATCCAGTCAAACAACTGGACACATACACATGTCTGATTGGACACATACTAGTCCTGCTGTGTCCATGAGTCATCTCCTATGTCATGGACACACTTCCTTGATTGACAGCTGTGAGTGCAGGGCTCAGAGCTGGAGGAAAAATCCTCCCACTGTCATCTTGTGTCCCGCTACTGTCAGTGAGGACAAGCTGGGAGTTGTAGTTTTGCTAATGCTAGGGGAGATGTGAGCAGACAGCATACTGAGGGAGGGGGCGGAGACCTGCACAGTGAGGCCACGCCCCCTCCCTTTGAGAGAAATGCAGAATAGTGAGCTAAATTAAAAGTGTAATAAAAAAACAAAGGTGCTAGACACATAAAAATTAGATGTACAGTGACCCCCCCGACATACGATCATTTCAACATACGATCACTCTCAGAGGCCATCGCATGGTGAAGGCAGCATCAACATACGATGCTATTGTATGTCGGGGCCATCGCATAAACGGCTATCTGGCAGCGCAGACTGCTTCAGCTGCCACTGGATAGCCGTTTACAGTGCCCCGTGTGGTCCGCTGACGATCACTTACCTGTCCTCGGGGCTCTGGCGTGTCTTCTTCAGTCATCAACTGCCGAGCCGAGAAGTTCATGACGAATCGAATTTACTGTAAGTTCGCTCATCTCTGCTGGCTGGGCCCTGCAAATCCCGGAGTATGCCTCGGTTCTCTAACCTTAGACCGAGTTTGTATGTTACTTATTCACTTGGACACTTTATATATTGTTAAGAATTTTATCAGTAATTATTAATAGCGATGTTTTAAGCACATCCTGAGCAATTAGCTCTTCACATTTTTTGTATATAAATTACTTCTATTTAAAAATTTTAATCTAGTACTTAGCAGCTGCTGTATGCTCCACAGGAAGTTCTTTTCTTTTTGAATTTTCTTTCTGGTCTGACCACAGTGCTCTCTGCTGACACCTCAGGTAAGATAAGGTGTAATTTTTATGGAAAAGTGCACTGCGTAGAAACGGAAGCCCTAAAAAATTGCAAAATGGCCTTTTTTTTTTCTTTTCATTTCATCCCACAAATAATAAATTTTGTTTTGTTTCACCGCAGATTATGTTATAAAATAATTGATGTCATTACAAAGTACAATTGGTGACGCAAAAATAAGCCCTCATATGGGTCTGTAGGTGCAAAATTGAATGTCAAATTGAAATGATTTTTAGAAGGTGAGGAGGAAAAAACGAAAGTGCAAAAACAAATTTTTTTTGAATCCTAAGGGTACGTTCCCACACGGCGTATTTGCTGCTGCGTATTTTATTTTCTCTGTTGAAGTCAATGGGTAGGAAAATACGCAGCACCAAATACGCAGCAAATACGCAGCAAAATACGCCGTGTGGGAACGTACCCTTAACCCCTTAAGGACAATGGACGTACTCCTACGCCCCCGTTTCCGAGTCCTTAAGGACCGAGGACGTAGGAGTACGTCCTGTCCATTCCCGGCCCCCCGCCGCTAGCCGGAGGGGAGTCGGTGCCCGATGCCTGCTGAAATCGTTCAGCAGGCATCGCGGCATATCGCCCAGGTGGGTCATTATGCCCCCCCATGTCGGCGATGGCCGCAGATCGCTGGACAATTCAGTCCAGCGATCTGCGGCGATTCCGGGTCAATCGGGTCTCCAGTGACCCGGTATTACTGGCTGATCGGGGCCGTCAGAGACGGCCCCGAATAGCCAGAGCCTGCAGGGCCGGCCGACCAATCAGGGCGCCTGCTGCGGGTGTCACTCCCGCACCCGCTCCGCCCCTCTTCCGGAGGACGTGAACGGGTGCGGGACGTGCACCCCGGGTGCTGGGGACCCCGATCCCCAGCGTTAATGTTGGGATCGGGGCCCCAGGAGCGACGGCGGCGGCGGGACTGACCTGCAGCGTCGATCAGCAGCAGCAGGAGGTGAGTGACAGCCTCCTGCTGTTGCTTAGCAACAGCTCCCAGCATGCAAAAAGGGCATGCTGGGAGCTGTAGTTATGCAACAGGAGGAGGCAGACCACCATAACTCCCAGCATTCCCTTATGGGCATGCTGGGACTTATGGTTTTGCAACAGCTGGAGGCACATTCTTTCTATGGAAAAGTGTACCTTCAGCTGTTGTGTAACTACAACTCCCAGCTTGCACAAACAGCTAAAGTGCATGCTGGGAGTTGTAGTGGTGCATCTGCTGGTTTCATAACTACAACTCCCAGCATGCCCGTTGGCTGTCGGTGACTGCTGAGAGTTGTAGTTTTGCAACAGCTGAAGGCACACTGAGTTAAGTAGCAAACCAGTGTGTCTCCAGCTGTTGCATAACTACAATCCCCAGCATCCCCAGCCAATGTAGTATGCCTCCCGCTGTTGCATAATTACAACACCCAGCATGCCCTTCCGCTGTCCGTACATGCTGGGGGTTGTAGCTTTTGCAACAGCTGAAGGCACACTGGTTGCAAAACACTGAGTTTGTGGCCAAACTCGGTGTTTCACAACCAGTGTGCCTCCAGCTGTTGCAAAACTACAACTCCCAGCATGCACTGATAGACCGTACATGCTGGGAGTTGTAGTTTTGCAACAGCTGGATGTCCCCCCCCAATGTGAATGTACAGGGTACACTCACATGGGCGGAGGATTACAGTAAGTATCCGGCTGCGAGTATGAGCTGCGGCAAATTTTCTGCTGCAGCTCAAACTGCCAGCGAGAAACTACTGTGAACCCCCGCCCGTGCGACTGTACCCTAAAAACACTACACTACCACAAAATAAAATAAAAAGTAAAAAAACACTACATATACACATTCCCCTACACAGCCCCCCTCCCCAATAAAAATGAAAAATGTCTGGTACGCCACCGTTTCCAAAACGGAGCCTCCAGCTGTTGCAAAACTACAACTCCCGGCATGCACTTATAGACCCTAAATGCTGGTAGTTGTAGTTTTGCAGCAGCTGGATGTTCCCCCCCCCCCCCCCAATGTGAACGTACAGGGTACACTCACATGGGCGGAGGATTACAGTAAGTATCCGGCTGCAAGTTTGAGCTGCGGCAAATTTTCTGCCGCAGCTCAAACTGCCAGCGAGAAACTACTGTGAATCCCCCGCCCTTGTGACTGTACCCTAAAAACACTACACTACACTAACACACAATAAAATAAAAAGTAAAAAACACTACATATACACATACCCCTACACAGCCCCCCTCCCCTCCCCTCCCCAATAAAAATGAAAAACGTCTGGTACGGCAGTGTTTCCAAAACGGAGCCTCCAGCTTTTGCAAAACAACTACTCCCAGTATTACCAGACAGCCACTGACTGTCCAGGCATGCTGGGACTTTTACAACAGCTGGAGGCACCCTGTTTGGGAATCACTGGCGTAGAATACCCCTATGTCCACCCCTATGCAAGTCCCTAATTTAGGCCTCAAATGCGCATGGCGCTCTCACTTAGGAGCCCTGTCGTATTTCAAGGCAACAGTTTAGGGTCACATATGGGGTATCGCCGTACTCGGGAGAAATTGTGTTACAAATTATGGGGGGTATTTTCTGCTATTATCCTTTTTAAAAATGTAAAATTTTTGGGAAACCAAGCATTTTAGGTAAAAAAAAATGTTTTTTTTTACATATGCAAAAGTCGTGAAACACCTGTAGGGTATTAAGGTTTACATTACCCCTTGTTACGTTCCCCGAGGGGTCTAGTTTCCAAAATGGTATGCCATGTGTTTTTTTTTTTTCTGTTCTCGCACCATAGGGGCTTCCTAAATGTGGCATGCCCCCAGAGCAAAATTTGCTTTCAAAAAGCCAAATGTGACTCCTTCTCTTCTGAGACCTGTAGTGCGCCAGCAGAGCACTTTTCACCCCCATATGGGGTGTTTTCTGAATGGGGAGAAATTGGGCTTCAAATTTTGGGGGGTATTTTCTGCTATTATCCTTTTTAAAAATGTAAAATTTTTGGGAAACCAAGCATTTTAGGTAAAACATTTTTTTTTTTTTTTTTTACATATGCAAAAGTCGTGAATCACCTGTGGGGTATTAAGGTTCTTTTTACCACTTGTTACGTTCCCCGAGGGGTCTAGTTTCCAAAATGGTATGCCATGTGTTTTTTTTTTTTTCTGTTCTGGCACCATAGGGGCTTCCTAAATGTGGCATGCCCCCAGAGCAAAATTTGCTTTCAAAAAGCCAAATGTGACTCCTTCTCTTCTGAGACCTGTAGTGCGCCAGCAGAGCACTTTTCACCCCCATATGGGGTGTTTTCTGAATGGGGAGAAATTGGGCTTCAAATTTTGGGGGGTGTTTTCTGCTATTATCCTTTTTAAAAATGTAAAATTTTTGGGAAACCAAGCATTTTAGGTAAAACTTTTTTTTTTTTTTTTTTTTTTTTTACATATGCAAAAGTCGTGAATCACCTGTGGGGTATTAAGGTTCTTTTTACCACTTGTTACGTTCCCCGAGGGGTCTAGTTTCCAAAATGGTATGCCATGTGTTTTTTTTTTTTGCTGTTCTGGCACCATAGGGGCTTCCTAAAGGTGACATGCCCCCCAAAAACCATTTGTCGCTCCTTCCCTTCTGAGCCCTCTACTGCGCCCGCCGAACAATTAACATAGACATATGAGGTATGTGCTTACTCGAGAGAAATTGGGTTTCAAATACAAGTAAAAATTTTCTCCTTTCTACCAATTGCAAAAATTCAAAAATTGGATCTACAAGAACATGCGAGTGTAAAAAAGGAAGATTGTGAATTTTCTCCTTCACTTTGCTGCTTTTCCTGTGAAACACCTTAAGGGTTAATACACTTACTGAATGTCATTTTGAATACTTTGGGGGGTGCAGTTTTTATAATGGGGTCATTTGTGGGGTATTTCTAATATGAAGACCCTTCAAATCCACTTCAAACCTGAACTGGTCCATGAAAAATAGCGAGTTTGAAAATTTTGTGAAAAATTTCAAAATTGCTGCTGAACTTTGAAGCCCTCTGGTGTCTTCCAAAAGTAAAAACTCATAAATTTTATGATTAAAAACATAAAGTAGACATATTGTATATGTGAACCCAAAAATGTTTTATTTTGAATATCCATTTTCCTTACAAGCAGAAAGCTTCAAAGTTAGAAAAATGCAAAATTTTCATTTTTTTCATAAAATTTTGGGATTTTTCACCAAGAAAGGATGCAAGTTACCATAAAATTTTACCACTAAGTTAAAGTAGAATATGTCACGAAAAAACATTCTCGGAATCAGAATGATAACTAAAAGCATTCCAGAGTTATTAATGTTTAAAGTGACAGTGGTCAGAATTGCAAAAAACGCTCTGGTCCTTAAGGTGTAAAATGGCCTGGTCCTTAAAGGGGTAGTCCAGTGGTGAAAAACTTATCCCCTATCCTAAGGATAGGGGATAAGTTTGAGATCGCGGGGGGTCCGACCGCTGGGGCCCCCTGCGATCTCTCTGTACGGGGCCCCGGCTCTCCGCCGAGATAGCGGGTGTCGACCCCCGCACGAGGCGGCGGTCGACACGCCCCCTCAATACATCTCTATGGCAGAGCCGGAGATTGCCGAAGGCAGCGCTTCGGCTCTGCCATAGAGTTGTATTGAGGGGGCGTGTCGGCCGCCACCTCGTGCGGAGGTCGACACGCCCCCTTCCAGCGGGCTGTCGGGGCTCCGTACAGGAGATCGCGGGGGGCCCCAGGGGTCGGACCCCCCGCGATCTGCAACTTATCCCCTATCCTTAGGATAGGGGATAAGTTGCTCACCACTGAATCACCACTGGACTACTCCTTTAAGGGGTTAAAGGGGTACTCCGGTGAAAACCTTTTTTCTTTTAAATCAACTGGTGCCAGAAAGTTAAACATATTTGTAAATTACTTCTATTAAAAAATCTTAATCTTTCCAGTACTTATTAGCTGCTGAATGCTACAGAGGAAATTCCTTTCTTTTTGGAACACTGATGACATCACGAGCACAGTGCTCTCTGATGACATCTCTGTCCATTTTAGCAACTGTGCATAGCAGATGTATACTGAGGGCAGCATAGTGGCTCAGTGGTTAGCACTGCTGCCTTGCAGTGCTGGGGCCTTGGGTTCAAATCCCACTAAGGACAACAATAAATAAAGAGTTATTATTATTATTATTATGACATCAGCAAAGAGCACTGTGCTCGTGATGTCATCAGAGAGAATTCCAAAAAGAAAAGAATTTCCTCTGTAGTATTCAGCAGCTAATAAGTACAGGAAGGATTAAGATTTTTTTAATAGAAGTAATTTACAAATCTGTTTAACTTTCTGGCACCAGTTGATTTAAAAGAAAAAAGGTTTTCACCGGAGTACCCCTTTAAGGTGAAAATGGGCTGAGTCCTTAAGGGGTTAAGTCCCAGCGCATCAGGACGTACATTTACATCCGATGTCCTTAACACATAAGGACGAAAGGCATATGGGTATGCCATTGCCTCCTGGTACTTAAAGGGGTACTCCAGTGGAAAATATTTTTTTTTTAAATCAACTGTAAATCAACTGTAAATTACTTCTATTTAAAAATCCTAATCCTTCCAGTACTTATTAGCTGCTGTATGCTCCACAGGAAGTTCTTTTCTTTTTGAATTTCTTTACAGTCTGACCACAGTGCTCTCTGCTGACACCTCTGTCCATGTCAGGAACTGTCCAGAGCAGGATAGGTTTGCTATGGGGATTGGCTCCTACTCTGGACAGTTCCTGACATGGACAGAGATGTCAGCAGAGAGCACTGTGGTCAGAAAGAAAGGAAATAAAAAAGAAAAGAACTTCCTGAGCATACAGCAGCTGATAAGTACTGGAAGGACTAAGATTTTTTAAATAGAAGTAATTTACAAATCTGTATAACTTTCTGGCACCAGTTTATTTAAAAAAAATAATAATTATGTTTTCCCTGCAGTACCCCTTTAAAGAAAGCGAGTTCTGCTCATCTACATGTTATCATTTCATCCATATTTTAAATTGTAAGGATGATTTATCACGCTTGTATTTATGGGAGAGACAACTGTCCCCTCCAGTCTTGGACAGCGTGCACTCAGCAGCACATTGCACACAGCCTGCTCCCCTCACCCCAGAGTGCCCTTCTGCAGCAGCCTGTTGTGGCTTCTGTCTGTAGCCAAGGACAGTTACCGTCCCTCTCACGGCTGGGATCAGCTGGGACCCACAGCAGCCTGACCCCTGGCATATCCCTTTCTTGACTGTCTGACTTTAGGGGAATCCCTGCCGAGCTTGTACTGTGTACGCTAATTCTTCCATGCTGGTTTAAAGGTGCAGGAAGGAAAGTCCATAACATTGCACTGGATACAATAGAGCCAAAGTCCTGCGCTTAGTTTCTCTGCTGACTCCTAGTGGCAGGACTTCATCATTACACTCTACCCCAAACATAAAAAAGGAAAAGCACTTTTGCATAGCTTTTATGGTACCTCCAGGCAGTTGTGATGTTACTATTTTTAGGTATTGCATATACTCAGGCTGTCACAAATATCAGCACGGTCATGTTTCTCATGTGTCCAGGTCTTTCACATTTTCAAGCTGTTATGTCACTTCTGTTATGGTTCTCATGTATGCAGGTCTTTTATGTTTCCAGGCTGTCTCAATAGCATTACTGTTATGTTTTCCATGAGTCCAGATCTGTCACGTCTTCATGCTGTTATGTCACTTCTGTTATGGTTCTCATGTATGCAGGTCTGTTATGTTTGCAGGCTGTCTCAATAGCATTACTGTTATGTTTTCCATGAGTCCAGGTCTGTCAGGTCTTCATGCTGTTATGTCACTTCTGTTATGGTTCTCATGTATGCAGGTCTGTTATGTTTCCAGGCTGTCTCAATAGCATTACTGTTATGTTTTCCATGAGTTCAGGTCTGTCAGGTCTTCATGCTGTTATGTCACTTCTGTTATGGTTCTCATGTATGCAGGTCTGTTATGTTTGCAGGCTGTCTCAATAGCATTACTGTTATGTTTTCCATGAGTCCAGGTCTGTCACGTCTTCATGCTGTTATGTCACTTATGTTATGGTTCTCATGTATGCAGGTCTGCTACGTCTTCAGGCTGTCACAATGCCGTTACTGTTATGTGTTCTCATCTATTCAGGCTATTTTGTTTTAAGGTAGATACATTATCGCTACTTCTACGTTTTTTCCCCATCTATTCAGGCCTGTCACGTTGTATCGCAGTCATGTTGTTATCACATTTCCCTAAATAGGTACTCTGCTGCTCAGCGCTTGGAACAAACTGTTCCGAACGCTGGAGCCAGCACCGGGGGTTCGTGATTTAATAGCCCCGCCCCTCAAGATGTCACGCCCTGCCCCCTCAATGCTAGTCTATAGACTTGCATTGAGGGGGCGGGGCATGACATCATGGCGGGCAGGGCTATGACATCACGAGCTCCCAGCTCCAGCGTTTGGAACAGTTTGTTCCAAACGCTGAGCAGCGGAGTACCCCTTTAATTCTTAACATGTTCCTGTCTCGTGTGCAGGAAGTCAGTATTGTTGGTTACAGTTTCATGTTTTGAGGCCAGTCCCATTTTTAGGCTGGTACAGACGTCTAAACTGTTGGGTATCTTGTGTGTATGTTTTACTATTTACTGTTTCTTTGTTGCCTCGCCTGTATATTATAGGCTGACTATCATTACTGTCACATTTATGTCACAAATATAGGCTCCGGCCTAGTTCAATTCAATATACATGTCAAGATTCCAGACACTAATTACTCACCAGCAGAATAGTGAGTGCAGCTCTGGAGTATAATACAGGATATAACTCAGGATCAGTACAGGATAAGTAATGTAATGTATGTACACAGTGACCTCACCAGCAGAATAGTGAGTACAGCTCTGGGCTATAATACAGGATATAACTCAGGATCAGTACAGGATAAGTAATGTAATGTATGTACACAGTGACCTCACCAGCAGAATAGTGAGTGCAGCTCTGGAATATAATACCGGATATAACTCGGGATCAGTACAGGATAAGTAATGTATGTACACAGTGACCCCGCCAGCAGAATAGTGAGTACAGCTCTGGAGTATAATACAGGATATAACTCAGGATCAGTACAGGATAAGTAATGTAATGTATGTACACAGTGATCTCACCAGCAGAATAGTGAGTACAGCTCTGGAATATAATACAGGATATAACTCAGGATCAGTACAGGATAAGTAATGTAATGTATGTACACAGTGATCTCACCAGCAGAATAGTGAGTACAGCTCTGGAGTATAATACAGGATATAACTCAGGATCAGTACAGGATAAGTAATGTATGTACACAGTGACCTCACCAGCAGAATAGTGAGTACAGCTCTGGAGTATAATACAGGATATAAATCTAGATTTTCCTAGCTTGTGACGGAAAATATTAGTTATATGAAGACAGGAGGCGAGTATCTTATGCATTATTCTTTCTTTAATAATGCCCATAGCAGAACACTTTGGTAATCAACTCAATAAAAGAAAAAACTTCAAACTACAACTCCCAGCAGTCCCAGGACCACAGTAGTCACTCCTCCTCTGTAGCCCCTATATAAGGACTGCCCCCATATAGATCTTCCTCTTTCTTCATGCGAATCGGAACCGCACAGAAAACGACTCTATCCGGACATCCTCAACGGTCCGCAAACCTCGGCCCTTCGACCCAGAGCAGCAGAAGCCCAGATGGCAAGGAAGGCCTAACTTCGTCCCAACGGGGACTGCAGAGAACCCAACAGCTGGAAACCGACAGGTCAACCGAACTCAGGAAAACCGCCTCTGCGTTCAATATCCTGCAAAGAGAACAAAGAATCGTAATAGGGTGGGTAGGGAGGGAAGATACTCGCCTCCTGTCTTCATATAACTAATATTTTCCGTCACAAGCTAGGAAAATCTAGATTTATATATCAGACAGGAGGCTCATATCTTATGCAAGTTCAAAGCTAACAACTAGCTATGACAGCAAGAAATAGTAACCAGCCAGAGCATTATAAGACCGACATAGAAACATGGCCCTCCGGCCTGAAGTAGAAATGGCGGAAGGTGGTCTCGAAGACCAATCAGCCGCCATCAATAAGTCGGAGAGGGAGCCCCCTGCTGTGACTATCTTCGTAGCCATAGCACCCCTGGACGAGTGAGCTCCAAACAGAGATACATCTATACCCGCCATGTCCATGGCAGAACGTACCCAACGCGCTAGAGTAGCGGAGGCAACTGGATGATGAGGTCTGACATAAGAGACGAGGAGCTGAGAAAAATCCGGAGAGCGCAGATCTGCCGTCTGTGATTCGTACGCCTGTAGGCAACGAACAACGCAAAGCCTCGGATGCGCAGGAAAAAATGGATAAAAAACCGAGTGAATACCCGTCTTGGTCCTACGGTCCACCGAGAATTTCACTCCCTGAGGCGAAAATTGTTGCCTAGAGATGTCCAAAGCTTTCACGTCCGAGACACGTTTGATGGACACCAAACATAGAAGGACCGTCAGTTTATATGACAACAGTTTCAGGGAAAGATCGTCATTGTCCTCCCACGAGGCAAACATATCGAGCAACCTGGAGACATCCCAGGTTGAATGATACCTAGGCCAAGGGGGACGTTGAAATTTTATGCTGCGCAAAAGTCTACAAACCAGCGGGTGTTTGCCAATCGGTAAAGAGTCCACTGAGCAATGGTAAGCCGCAATAGCTGACCGGTATACATTAATGGAGCTATAAGACTTGCCAGATTCAAAAGAATCCGCCAAGTAGTTCACCACTACAGACACAGGTGCATGTATGGGATCAACTTGCCGTTGATCACACCAACGAACCCAGAGCCTCCAGGCTGATCGATATGCCGATCTAGTCCCGGGGGCCCAGGCCAGGGCGAGGAGATCCCTAGCTGATCTTGAAAGGTCCTGATCCGCGTCCGAGACCCTGAAACCAACCACGCCAGGAGAGGCAGTTTGCCCTCCATCACCAGAGGATGGAGACCCCCGGTCGGGTTGGTGAGAAGGTGTGGAATGTCGGGTATCACTCTGGGATAATCCACGGCCATCCCCAGAAGGAGAGGAAACCATGGTTGTGTCGGCCACCAAGGCGTGATCAGCACAACCGTTGCTCTCTGGTTCGTCGTATGCAGGAGAACCCGGGGGATCAACTGGAAGGGAGGAAAGGCATAATGCGTTCCCCTCGGCCAGACGAGGCGGAGAGCGTCTACCGCCGATGCCTCTGGGTCCGGCCTCCAGCTGAAGAAATGGGGCAGCTGGTGGTTGAGGCGGGACGCGAAAAGGTCCACGTATAACGGACCCCAAAGGCGCCGCAACTGCAGAAAGATTGAGCGATCCAGCCGCCAATCGCTGGAATCGAGGAGATAGCGAGAATTCCAGCTGGAATCAGAACCGACTTTTCTCGGTTGATTATGAAGCCCAGAGTATGTAGCAGTGATATCGCCCACGACATGTGAAGGGAGGCCTGAGCTTTGGAGCGGGCCATGATGAGAAGGTCGTCTAGGTAAATGATCAGACGAACCCCCCTGCTCCTCAGATCCGCCACCACCGGTTTCATCAGTTTGGTGAAACACCACGGGGCGGAAGGCAGGTAAATTGCCACATGCGGCCCTTCCAAAGGAATCGGAGGAACTGTTGTGACTTTGGGTGTATAGGGATGGTGAGGTAGGCGTCCTTTAAGTCCACCTTCACCAGCCAGTCTCCTGGCAGTAGGAGATCCCGGAGGGAATGAATGCCCTCCATCTTGAAATGGCAATACGTGACATGTTGGTTTAGGTCTCGTAGGTTTATGACCGGACGGTAGCCGCCCCCTTTTTTCTTCACTAGGAAGAGGTTGCTTACGAACCCTAGGGAAGATGGGTCGGATTCCACGATCGCATGTTTGTACAGGAGATCTCGCACCTCGTTGTCTATGAGGGCAACGTTTTGGGCGGAAAAGTGAATAGGAGGTGGAATCACACCCAGAATCGGCAAGGATTGGAGTTCTATGTGAACCCCCCCCCCCCCCCCCCCCCACTGTCTGAAGAATCCATACGTCTGCCGTAATCGCACACCAGGCGTGGGTAAAATACATCAGTCAACCCCCCACAGGTATGTGAGAATGTGGAATGGAAGGTACACTCACCGGTAGAAGGGCGGGAACGGGGGTATCCACGTCCGCCATGACCTCTCCAGGGTCGGCCTCGAGGAGGGAAGAATGGTGATGGTTTAACCACGGGTACGGTGTAGGAAGGAGGAGCCTGTGGATACTGGTATTGGGCGAAGGGTCTGCCCTGTGGCCTATAGGGAGCAGAACGGCCGGCAGATCGGCCTCTACTTCTGCCGGCCCGGGGAAAAATTTTACTGGACCCCCGATTTCTTTAAGGAATTTTGGGCCTTATCTAAGCCCGTAAAAAGGCCAACAAATCTATTGACATCTTTCATTAGACTGTCCCCAAAAAGCATGCCTGCTGACGAAGGACCAGGTTCGGTCTCGGCCAGATGGGATAGTTGCGGGTCGAGGCGCATAAGGATCGACCGGCGCCTCTCAACAGAGCAGGTGGTATTAGCAGTACCTGCTAGGCAAATGGCTCTCTGAGCCCACCCACGGAGCTGACGGACGTCCACGGGTTCATCCGTCGCTGCAGCATGTTCCGCTAAGTTAAGGATTTTAGTGAGGGGGCCCATTAAATCAAGGATACGCTCCTGTATAGTCTTGAAGGAGCGTTCTATTCCTTTCTTAGGGAATTTTCCTGATTTTAATAAATATTTCATCAGGATGGGATCCACCTCAGGGGTGACCACCACTTTATTGGGGATAAAAGGTCTAGGGCATTCAGCCCTCAGCTTATTACAGCTGGACCTATCCAGCGACTTACGGGCCCAAAGCTCTACATATTGGGCCACATGGGGGAGCGGTGACCAGTCGCCCGATCTCGGCGTGGCAGGGTTGGCGTAGGAGTCGAGCGCCGTATCCCCAGCATCCTCTTCAATATTGGGGTTGGACTCATAGTCCTCAGACTCATTGGAAGAACCCGAAGAACCCTCAGTAGAGGAGTCTACATAGGAGTCGGGTTTTGCCCGCCTAGCGGACTTATGCCTCTTGCCATGTAACTCCCCGAGGCCCAGGGGTCGAGCGGGGTCTGAGGGATGCTGGGGTTGACAGACCGGGGTAGGAACTGTCTGGAGCATATTATTATCTTCCCCTGCCGGGGAGTCAGAGATGTGCTTCCTTTTATGGGAAGCCTTGCCCTTTTTTACATGCGGCTCTCCACCATGAAGTGGAGGGACTGAGGCATGGGAACCCGGCTGATGCGGGCCAGAGGACATTATGGACGAGGCCAGGGCTGCTTGGACCGACCTGTTAATTAAGTCCTGGATCTGGGTGGCGGACATAAATTGCGCCGGATCCAGGGAGAGAGCCTCACCTCTGAGAGGGGCAGATGAAGGTTCCTCGGCCATATTAAAGTTTAGGTTAAAAGGAAGTGCAAGGAATCTTGGGTAGTGACTGAGGGGTTAAATTATGAACCCAATGTGCACAGAAAAAACTCCTAACTAGACGGAATAAATTCCATTCCACAGGAATATGAAGTATGTGGGACACTACACTACCTACACAACAGTACAGGTCTCCGATCCTCCACACCGCTGGCGTTGCACTGTCGCAGCGGTGGGAGGGGAGCCCGGAGTCCTTGTACCCAGGGGGCGAAGTCTCGCGAGACTACGTCCCTCTGGGTTCTGATTGGAGATCGCAGGAGCGCCTCTCCACAAGCGCAGAGACGCCGCCCCCTTCCCGAGCGCAGGCCGCAAATGAGAAGCGGCCAGCCAGGGAGAAGAAACCCCGCCCTTAGCCCCCGCGCGCGCGAACTCGGACGGAGAAGAAGGCGCAAGAAAATGGCGAATAAGGGGGGAGGGGAAGGTGGCGATAAGAATGAAGGAGGTAAGAGGGAGACGCCGGAGCGGCGACAGTGATGAAAAACCCAGAACCGGGAATTTCCGGCGCTGGGCAGAAGCAATATGAGGAGAGAAAGTAGAGGAGAGTACTAATCACTCAGAGAAGCACCACACTAGGTCTTACTATAGAATAATATAATAGTACAACAATAAAGACAGATATACAGAAAAGTAAACCAAATGTATATAGAGTACACTTATCTTGGGTCTGCTATGAGCAGAAAGAAAGAGGAAGATCTATATGGGGGCAGTCCTTATATAGGGGCTACAGAGGAGGAGTGACTACTGTGGTCCTGGGACTGCTGGGAGTTGTAGTTTGAATTTTTTTCTTTTATTGAGTTGATTACCAAAGTGTTCTGCTATGGGCATTATTAAAGAAAGAATAATGCATAAGATATGAGCCTCCTGTCTGATATATAACTCAGGATCAGTACAGGATAAGTAATGTAATGTATGTACACAGTGACCTCACCAACAGAATAGTGAGTACAGCTCTGGAGTATAATACAGGATATAACTCAGGATCAGTACAGGATAAGTAATGTAATGTATGTACACAGTGATCTCACCAGCAGAATAGTGAGTACAGCTCTGGGGTATAATACAGGATATAACTCAGGATCAGTACAGGATAAGTAATGTAATGTATGTACACAGTGACCTCACCAGCAGAATAGTGAGTACAGCTCTGGAGTATAATACAGGATATAACTCAGGATCAGTACAGGATAAGTAATGTAATGTATGTACACAGTGACCTCACCAGCAGAATAGTGAGTACAGCTCTGAAGTATAATACAGGATATAACTCAGGATCAGTACAGGATAAGTAATGTAATGTATGTACACAGTGACCTCACCAGCAGAATAGTGAGTACAGCTCTGGAGTATAATACAGGATATAACTCAGGATCAGTACAGGATAAGTAATGTAATGTATGTACACAGTGATCTCACCAGCAGAATAGTGAGTACAGCTCTGGAGTATAATACAGGATAAGTAATGTATGTACACAGTGATATAACTCTGTGTAGAATACTTTGCCGTATAAAACTATTGAATCCCTCGTGTCTTGTCTTGTAGGTCTGTGTATGTATCCGATCTCCTCCTCTCTTAGACTCGGGGCTCTGCTAATAGTAGGATTTGTAAGTATTACAGCCTTGAGAATATTATATTTTTTCGAATTAGAATAGACGTCAGATTTTTTCCTCAGATCCAGCGCCACACATGTCCATAGTGTCTGGTCCTGCAACTAGGAACCCATTTAAGCAAATGCAATACCAGACACAACCTATTGAGCTTGTGTGGCGCTGGTCTGTGAGGAATATGATGATTTTATCAGCTTGTTGTTTGCAGTCTATTTTAGGTTTTTCTGTTCTCAGGTAAAATTATAGGAAATTACAGGCCGGAATTCCTCTTCTGTCAGGTGCAGGGTTGTCATGAGGACCCTGGGTGGATTCTTAGCACCGTATGCATCAGTATTTACACTAATAGATGGCGCTTATGTTGGTGGTGAACGGAGTCTGTGCCAATATATGTTCTATTTTCTAAGTGTTTTCTGTCTTTGTTTTGTTATTTGGGTTTCGGATATCGATGATTTAGATCTCAGATTCAAAACCTGTAGGTATCATCTACCATGGTGTTCTGTTCGCTTAGAGAATCGAGTGCAGTAGGCTCGCGACGTCACGGCCACGCCCCCTCAATGCAAATCTATGGGAGGGGGCGTGACGGAATCACGCCCCCTCCCATAGACTTGCACTGAGGGGGCGTGGTCACAAGCCTCCGCTCCGCAGAGTTCGTTCTGTGCACCGGATGTCTGGGGTGCCGCAGCTGAGATCGTGGGGGTCCCCATAGGGGATAGGATAAGATGTCTAGGGGCGGAGTACCCCTTTAAGACGCCTTCTATGCAATAGAAGGGGTGAGTGGCGGTCATTGGGCATTTCTTTTAGCCTTTTCCTCAGAGATGTCTAGATCTGCAGACTATGTCTACGGCACTATAGTGACCGGTGCAGTATTTTGTAGCATTCGCTGACTGACCCTCCATTTACAGACTGCTGTGTTTTATATGACCGCTCCGCTGCTGAGGACTATAGGACTGCGAGCGTTCTCAATGGCGACAGAAGCTTATAAATCGGGAACTGTATCCGCTGCCTACGTCACCTGTCCTGATGTCACTGTGGCCAAACAAATAGCCAGGTAAGAGCCACCTGTATACAGGATGATGGGTGTAAAGAATTCCTGATAGTAGTTATATTCTTGTATAGAGGAGACAGTATTATAGTAGTTATATTCTTGTATATAGGAACAGTATTATAGTAGTTATATTCTTGTATATAGGAGGCAGTATTATAGTAGTTATATTCTTGTATATAGGAGCAGTATTATAGTAGTTATATTCTTGTATATAGGAGCAGTATTATAGTAGTTATATTCTTGTATATAGGAGGCAGTATTATAGTAGTTATATTCTTGTATATAGGTGCAGTATTATAGTAGTTATATTCTTGTATATAGGAGGCAGTATTATAGTAGATATATTCTTGTATATAGGAGCAGTATTATAGTAGTTATATTCTCGTATATAGGAGCAGTATTATAGTAGTTATATTCTTGTATATAGGAACAGTATTATAGTAGTTATATTCTTGTATGTAGGAGCAGTAATATAGTAGTTATATTCTTGTATATAGGAGCAGTATTATAGTAGTTATATTCTTGTATATAGGAGCAGTATTATAGTAGATATATTCTTGTATATAGGAGCAGTATTAGAGTAGTTATATTCTTGTATATAGGAGCAGTATTATAGTAGTTATGTTCTTGTATATAGGAGCAGTATTATAGTAGTTATATTCTTGTATATAGGAGGCAGTATTATAGTAGTTATATTCTTGTATATAGGAGGCAGTATTATAGTAGATATATTCTTGTATATAGGAGGCAGTATTATAGTATTTATATTCTTGTATATAGGAGCAGTATTATAGTAGTTATATTCTTGTATATAGGAACAGTATTATAGTAGTTATATTCTTGTATATAGGAGCAGTATTATAGTAGTTACATTCTTGTACATAGGGGCAGTATTATAGTAGTTATATTCTTGTATATAGGGGGCAGTATTATAGTAGTAATATTCTTGTATATAGGAGCAGTATTATAGTAGTTATATTCTTGTACATAGGAGCAGTATTATAGTAGTTATATTCTTGTATATAGGAACAGTATTATAGTAGTTATATTCTTGTATATAGGAGCAGTATTATAGTAGTTACATTCTTGTACATAGGAGCAGTATTATAGTAGTTATATTCTTGTATATAGGAGCAGTATTATAGTAGTAATATTCTTGTATATAGGAGCAGTATTATAGTAGTTATATTCTTGTATATAGGAGCAGTATTATAGTAGTTATATTCCTGTATATAGGAGCAGTATTATAGTAGTTATATTCTTGTATATAGGAGGCAGTATTATAGTAGTTATATTCTTGTATATAGGTGCAGTATTATAGTAGTTATATTCTTGTATATAGGAGGCAGTATTATAGTAGATATATTCTTGTACATAGGGGGCAGTATTCTAGTAATTTAATCATAGTTTTTTTTAATTTTCCTACATAGGAGGCATTTTTGCCGTAATTATATTTGTATACACGGGTAGTAGTGCCAGACACAGCTACATTTTTATGTTAAGCCCCTTTTTAAACAATCAAGGTGCTATGGCACTCTGCTGCTGGTCAGGTGTCTTGGTAGAATCAAGTAACAGTAGGTGACGCCATAATGAGAATGTAGCAAAAAATATCTAGACCATTGTTCCCAACCAGTTTGCCTCCAGCTTCCTATCATGCCAAAGGGAGTTATAGTTTTGCAAGAGCTGGAGGCACACTGATCGGGAAACACTGATCTAGGCACAATAGCGGTTTAAGTGATTCCAATTGAAATCTTAGTTTTTTGTAACTTTGTTCTGTGACATTTCTCAGTGACGCATCTTATTTCTGTGCAGGGGCCTGGTGGAGCGGAAGCTGGCGGCCTGTGTGAATATCATCCCAAAGATCATCTCCATGTGAGCTATGAAACCAGCCATGGTGTGTCTGGCCTGTCACCCATATCCCATTACCTGCATTAGGGATGTCCCAATACCATTTTGTTAAGACCGAGTACGAGCACCGATACTTTTTTTTTTTTTTTTTAAGTGCCAATACTAATTACTGATACTTTTTTCTATGTCATGTGACAGGATTTTTTTTCTTAATGGCGAGAAATTTTTTTTTTTTATTTTATTTTTTTTTTTATTAGAGAAAGGGCTTTTTTATATTTAAAAAAAAATATATATTTTTTAATTTAAAAGAGGGGGGGGAGGGTGGTGATTCAATATTTTATTAGGGAAGAGGTTAATTCACATTTATTATTTATTTATTTTATTTTTACACTTTTTGTCACTTTTTTTTAGTCCCCATAGTAGACTATTACATGCAATCTGTACATTGCATAAACTGATCAATGATATGCCATAGCATAGCATTGATCAGTGTGGTCGGTGCTCCTTTACTACTGCTTGCCTTGGATGGCTGCTGTAAAAGAGCGACGATTGGATGGCAAGGAGCACAGTAAGGGACCTCCGGCCATCCTCACAGCTGAGCGGGACACTGCGGTGATCCCGATCAGTATCCCTGAGCTAACCAGCAGTTAACTTCAGGACTTTTAGATGCCGCGATCAACTCTGATTGTGGCATCTAAAAGGTTAATGCCAGACATCACCATGATCGGTGATGTTCGGCATTAGCCACAGGTCCCGGCTATGACGCGTGATCAGCTGCTGGGTATGCTGCATAGTCCAGCACCTCAGTGACACCTGCTGGCGGGGGTCCCGCTGGCGAATACTGGGGACATTTACACGAGTACTAGTACTCCGTTCAAATTTCCAGTATCGGTCCCTATACCGATTCCAGTATCGGGACATCCCTAACCCGCACTCTCCTCTATGCACTTTTCATTGTGCACCTTGTCGTCTCCATGTTTTGTTGGCATAGTATGCTGGGAGTTGTAGTTTTAGAAAAGCTGGATAGAATGCATTCGCTTACAGTAACACTGTTTCTTTTCCATCAGATATGAGTGGAAGGGGAAAATGGAGGAGGATGATGAGACATTGCTGGTAAGTTGCTCTCTGTGGCTCTTGATTTGTCTACAATTGCGTATGTAATGAGATCCCCCCCCTACATTATAAGCAGAGCTGAGCGCTCACAGACCCTACAGATAGTTCCCCATATCTTGGCCTAAATGGGTGCTCTAAAGGAAACATTTTTTAAATGAACTGGTGACAAAAAGTTAGCAAAAGGAGCAAACCCCCATAGCAAACCTCTCCCGACATGGACAGAGGTGGCAGCAGAGAGCACTGTGTGGTCAGACTGGAAAGAACTACACAACTTCCTCCGAAGCATACAGCAGCTGATAAGTACTGGAAGGGTTAAGATGATTAGATAGAAGTCATTTACAAATCTGTATAACTTTCTGGCACCAGTTGATTTGAAAATATTATTTTCCTGACCAGCGTTGGAAACTAAATGTTCTCAACGCTGTTTTTGTGCTGCGGGGTTGGCCACGCCCCTTGTGACGTAATGGCCTCGCCCCCTCAATGCAAGTCTATGGGAGGGGGCGTGACAGCCGTCACGCCCCCTCCCATTGACTTGCATTGAGGGGGCATAGCCATGATGTCACGAGATGTGCGGCCGACCCCCCAAAGCGCGAAAACAGCATTCGGTACATTTAGTTCCTAACGCTGGCCAGTGGAGTTCCCCTTTAATGGGAGCTGTAAGGCTATGATCACACAGCGGAATGTCCGCTCCGAAAATTCCTGGCCTGACATTCCACAGACGTCGGGTGCCGGTGCTAGGACTGCTCAGAAATGCGCCGTCCCCATAGACTGCAATGCATTTTGCAGACATTTCCGTTCTTTTTGGGGAGGCCGGAATCTGAATTTCCACAGCAGAACAACAAAATTTCCGAGCAGAGTTTCTGTCTCGGATTTTGCTTGGAAATTCTGCAGTATGAACGAGGCCTAATAGATATCTCCAGCTTCTCTGAAACAGGGAGTCAAATGCATTCAGTCTAAGAATTGTGGGGGCCGCATTGCTTCCACTATTAATGCAGTATACACAATCCAGCACTACTCCTGTATAGATGGAGCACGTGAAGTCCCACCTGGACTCAAGGGCAAATAAAGACCAGAAAAAAAAATAAGGTTCCAGCCCCTTTAAAATTTCATACTTTATTGATACTGTTAAAAAATGTATCACTCAGAAAGCTGACACGTTTAAAGCATAGACAAAAAATGTTATGCTTCTATATATTATTCACAAGGTCATGCAGTTGCTTTACATGTCTTTATGTGTCTAGCTTCTGTAGTTGGCTCACAAATCCTTCTGTTCTGGTGCTCACTCATTCTGACATCCACCATCCACTGCTCAGGGAGGGGAGTGTCCATGGCAAGCACTGAGCCTGCCCCCACTCACCATTCATTGGTACTAACACAAAAAAGCTAATTGGACATAATGTCACCAAACTCCAAAAATGGGATGGACAAAATTATTGGCACCCATAACTTAATATTTGGTTGCAATAAGTCTCTCTTATTGGAAGGCGCCTTTTCCCAACAGCAATTTTAAGATCTCTCCACAGGTGATCAATGGGATTTAGATCTGGACTCATTGCTGCCAATTCAGAACTCCTCCAGCGCTTTGTTTTCATCCATTTCTTGGGCTTTTTGACGTATGTTTGGGGTCATTGTCCTGCTGGAAGACCAAAGATCGTGGATGCAAACCCAGCTTTCTGACACTGGGCTGTACAGTGCGACCCAAAATCCATTGGTAATCCTCAGATTTCATGATGTCTTGTACACATTCAAGGCCCCCAGTGCCAGAGGCAGCAAAACAACCCCAAACATCACTGACCTCCACCATATTTCACTGTAGGTACTGTGTTCTTTTCTTTGTAGGCCTCATTCTGTTCTCAGTAAACAGTAGAACGATTCGGAATCACAAGAGAGAAAGAGCGGAGCAACTCACTCAGTTAATAAGAGGCAGCAAGGCACATCGGGGTCAGGTAATGATGGAGCGGGGAGGCGGTTGATGGAACGGGGGGAATCGGGCTTCGGCCTCAGCCGTATTCCACCGTTAGGTGCTTCATCAGGCCCCAGCGGCTTCGTCAGGTCCCAGGGGCCTCACTAAGCACCCAACAGTGCAATACGGCTGTGGTCTGACGCCTAATTTCCCCCTGTTCAATCTACTACCTCCCTTCTCCATCATTACCTAACCGTGATGTGATGTAAGTTCATTTTGGCAAAATGTAGTCTTGCTTTTTTATGTCTCTGTGTCAGCAGTGGGGTCTTCCTAGGTCTCCTGCCATAGCGTTTCATTTAATTTAAATGGCGACAGTTCGTGCTGACACTGATGCTTCCTGAGCCTGCAGGACAGCTTAAATATCTTTGGAACTTGTTTGGGGCTGCTTATCCACCATCCGGACTATCCTGCGTTGACACCTTTTATCAATTTTTCTCTTCCATCCACACCCAGGGAGATTAGCTACAGTGCCATGGGTTGCAAGTAGAGATGAGCGAACTTACAGTAAATTCGATTCGTCACCAACTTCTCAGCTCGGCAGTTGATGACTTTTTCTGTATAAATTAGTTCAGCTTTCAGGTGCTCCCGTGGGATGGAAAAGGTGGATACAGTCCTAGGAAAGAGTCTCATAGGACTTTATCCACCTTTTCCAGCCCACCGAAGCACCTGAAAGCTGAACTAATTTATGCAGGATAAGTCATCAACTGCCGAGCCGAGAAGTTCGTGACGAATCAAATTTACTGTAAGTTCGTTCATCTCTAGTTGCAAACGTCTTGATAATGTTGCGCACTGTGGACAATGGTAAATCTAGATCTCTGGAGATGGACTTGTAACCTGGAGATTGTTGATATTTTTCCACAATTTTGGTTCTCAAGTCCTCAGACAGTTCTCTTCTCCTCTTTCTGTTGTCCATGCTTAGTGTGACACACACAGACACACAATGCACAGACTAAGTGAACTTCTCTCCTTTTTATCTGCTTTCAGGTGTGATTTTTGTATTGCCCACACCTGTTACCTGCCCTAGGTGAGTTCCTGCTTGAAACAATCTTATTTTTCCACAATTTGGAAAGGGTGCCAATAATTTTGTCCAGCCCATTTTTGGAGTTTGGTGACATTATGTCCAATTTGCTTTTTTTCCTCCTTTTTTTGGTTTAGTTCCAATACACACAAAGGGAATAAACATGTGTATAGCAAAACATGTGTTACTGCAATCCTTTCCTGTGAGAAATACTTCATTCTCTTGAAAAATTTCAGGGGTTCCAACATTTACGGCCATGACTGTAAGATTTTATTTTATTTTTATTTTTTTCATTGATCACATTGCAACTTTAGACTTTTGTGGTAACAATCTCCATCCATTTAAATATGTTTTGTGGGTTTCTGTGCAGTGTTTTATGAATATTTTATTCTTCAGAAATGTATTTCTATTTACTGATATAAAAATGCATCCCCTGTCTCCTCTGGAATGGGGCGTGTTGACTACGTGGTGGCTGATCCCCCCCCCCCCCTCAATGCATCTCTATGGGAGAGTCGGAGTGCTGCATTCTGGGATCTCCAGCTCAGCCATAGAGCTGCATATATGGGGCATATCAGACGCTTTGTGTAGCTGTCGACACAGTGATTTTTTTTTATGCAGCGAGCCAGGTGCCTGGGAGGAGATCGCGGGGTCCCAGTGGTCAGACCCCCGCGATCTGACACTTATCCCCTATCCTTAGCATAGGGAATAAGTTTTTAGATCTCAGAGTACCCCTTTAAAATCACAAAAAAGAAACCTACCAATGTAAAGAACAGTGCACAGTGTTGGGTTTGAACTGCCATAGAGTAAGGAAGCAATACGAGAAAAAGTGCGACAATGAAGTTGGTTGATACAAGTCCGGTCCTTTACAGAGTTAGCAAGAATTTATTATGCAATTTCAAATAGTAGCTATGGAAACAAAAAGAGATTTATCAAAACCCGTGCAGAGGAAAATTGGCCACTTGCCCAAAGCAACCAATCAGATCACTTCTTTTATCTTTCATAGGCCTTTTTTTGTTAAAAAAAAAAGCGATCTGATTGGTTGCCATGGGCAACTGGTCACTTTTGTTTTTTTTTTCTCTGCATAGGTTTTTATAAATCTCCCCAAATGTGTTTGGCAGAGAAGAAACTCCTATTTCTCTTTAGCTATGATTAAATGGGCGGGGTCCAGCCTTAGCCAATCATAGCTCATCTCACACTGAACTGCTCTGGGCTGTGTGTAGCAGAGTGAGGGAGGAAGTTCTCCCCTGTATGGCTTCAGATGGTGTCACACCTGCTGGGGAACGCCCCTTCCTAGTCTGTGAATCTGACTGAGACTGAGCAGAAAATACAGAGTAATATCAAGGTAGAAAACTAAAAAATAATAAAAATAAAGGCAGGGGGTGGTTTATCATGGTGGGAGCAGTGACCTGGGAGGATTATAACATTTAACAAGATCATGAGAGGTTCTCTTTAAAGGATAACTCACGTTCATAAAAATGTATCCCCTATCCTAAACTTAGGGGATAAGTATCAGATTGCGGGGGGTCTGACTGCTGGGACCTTCCGCACTGTGCTTTAAAAGAGAGGTGTTGACCACAGCGCAAAGCTGTGGCCGACACACCCCCTCTATGCAGCTCTATGCGGTGGTCGACATGCCCCTTTTTGGAAGGAGAGCAGGGACTCCGTTCCGGAGATGGGGGGATAGGGGCTATAAATGGGAGTTCTCCTTTAAAGGGTTTTATTTTATTATTTTTTTTATTTAAATCAACTGATGCCAGAAAGTTAAACAGATTTGTAAATTACTTCTATTTAAAAAAAATCTTAATCCTTCCAGTACTTATCAGCTGTTGTATTCTCCACAGGAAGTTCTTTTCTTTTTTGATTTTCCCTTCTGTCTGACCACAGTGCTCTCTGCTGACCCCTCTGTCTATGTCGGGAACTGTCTAGAGCAGGATAGATTTGTTATGGAGATTTGCTCCTGCTCTGGACAGTTCTTGAAATGGACAGAGGTGTCAGCAGAGAGCAAATTCAAAAATAAAATAACTTTCTGTGGTGCATACAGCAGCTGATAAGTACTGGAAGGATTACGATTTTTTTTAAAGAGAATTAATTTACACATCTATTTAACTTTCTGGCACCAGTTGATTTAAAAAAATAAAAAAATAATCGTTTTCTGGCGGAGTACCCCTTTAAGGGCAGTGTGCCTGAAATGTGTTGACATTCTCTGTGATGTATTCTTATTAAGACTATGAATAAAGTTTTGATGTTTTAAACAACTTGAAGCTGGAAGCTTATTCTTTCTTCTACTTCTCAGTGATACTGTCAAATAGAAGTCAGCAGTAGTGATGAGCGGCATCGGCCATATTCGAATTCGTAATATTTAGCGAATATATATAGACGAATATTCGTCCTATATTCGTGAATTTCAACTGGCTCCAGAAAGTTAAACAGATTTGTAAATTACTTCTATTAAAAAAATCTTAATCCTTTCAATAATTATCAGCTGCTGAAGTTGAGTTGTTCTTTTGTCTGACAACAGTGCTCTCTGCTGACATCTCTGCTTGTCTGGGGAACTGCACAGAAGAGGTTTGCTACGGGGATTTGCATCTAAACTGGGCGTTTCCCGAGACACGTGTCATCAGAGAGCACTTAGAAAGAAAAGAACAACTCAACTTCAGCAGCTCATAAGTACTGAAAGGATTAAGATTTTTTTAAAATAGAAGTAATTTACAAATCTGTTTAGCTTTCTGGAGCCAGTTGAGATGTATAAAAAAAATAATAAAAAATAAATAAAAAAAATACGTTTTTTCCTGGAATACCCCTTTAAAAGAAGGAATAGGCAGAAAAAAAAGCGAATATTCGTAATTTCGAATATACAGCGAATATATTCGTAAATCTGCGATGAAAATTCGAAATGCCAATATTTGCGCCTAACACTAGTCAGCAGGTTACCCCAGACCCGTCTCAGTCCTGTTTCCCCGGTGCTTCCATTAACACTTTGTATCACCTTCTCGAGATCAATAATCGCCACCTTGTAAGTAATTTGCGCCTTCTCATCCCCGTCTTGTTACAGATGATTAAGACCAGATCCTCCAAGGTTCCTGCTCTAACAGAATATGTCAGGTAAGAAGTGTCACCGCTCTGCGTGTGTCCGTAACGTGACTCTGAGGAAGGGGCGGGCGGGGGGCATTGTAGTCAGAGGATACTTTTATTTACCCAGATGTGGCTGAGCTGCAATACCAGACACACCCTATGGGCATGGGTGGCGCTAAACCTCCTATTTTTATTATTTTTCCTCAAAGTTTACACCAGTGATTCCCAACCGGCGTGCCTCCAGCTGTTGCAAAACTACAACTCCCAGCATGCCCGGACAGCCGTTGGCTGTCCGGGCATGCTGGGAGTTGTAGTTTTGCAACAGCTGGAGGCACCCTGGTTGGGAAACATTGGTTTAGATTAAAAACATAGTTTATTTCTGGGCTGTCAGAATTGCAATACTGATTAATACTTAAAGGGGTACTCTGGTGAAAAACTTTTTTTTTTTTTTTTAAATCAACTGGTGCCAGAAAGTTAAACAGATTTGTAAATCACTTCTATTAAAAAATCTTAATCCTTCCAGTACTTATAAGCTGCTGAATACTACAGTGGAAATTATTTTCCGTTTGAAACACAGAGCTCTCTGCTGACATCACGAGCACAGTGCTCTCTGCTGACATCTCTGTCCATTATAGGAACTGTCCAGGGTAAAAGGAAATCCCCATAGAAAACATATGCTGCTCTGGGCAGTTCCTAAAATGGACAGAGATGTCAGCAGAGAGCACTGTGGTCATGATGTCAGCAGAGAGCTCTGTGTTTCAAAAAGAAAAGATTTTCCTCTGTAGTATTCAGCAGCTAATAAGTACAGGAAGGATTAAGATTTTTTAATAGAAGTCATTTACAAATCTGTTTAACTTTCTGGCACCAGTTGATTTAAAAAAAAAAAAAAAGTTTTTCATCGGAGTACCCCTTTAAAGGTGTACTCCGTTGGAAAACTTTTTTTTTTTTCTTACATCAACTGATACCAGAAAGTTAAACAGATTTGTAAATTACTTCTATTAAAACATCTTTATCCTTCCAGTACTTTTTAGCAGCTGTATGCTACAGAGGAAATTATTTTCTTTTTGAATTTATTTTTTGTCTTGTCCACAGTGCTCTCTGCTGACACCTCTGACCGTGTCAGGAACTGTCCAGAGCAAGAGAGGTTTGCTATGGGGATTTTCTCCTGCTCTGGACAGTTCCATATACTGGCATCAGGTGTCAGCAGAGAGCACTGTGGACAAGACAAAAAAGAAATTCAAAAAGAAAAGAATTTCCTCTGTAGTATACAGCTGCTAAAAAGTACTGGAAGGGTAAAGATTATTTTAATAGAAGTAATTTACAAATCTGTTTAACTTTCTGGCACATTGATTTTAAAATTTTTTTTTCCACCGGAGTACCCCTTTTAACCCCTTAAGGACGCAGGACGTAAATGTACGTCCTGGTGAGGTGGTACTTAACGCACCAGGACGTACATTTACGTCCTAAGCATAACCGCGGGCATCGGAGCGATGCCCGTATCATGCGCGGCTGATCCCGGCTGCTGATCGCAGCCAGGGACCCGCCGGCAATGGCCTCGCGGGTGTCCGCCATTAACCCCTCAGGTGCCGGGATCAATACAGATCCCGGCATCTGCGGCGGTTCGCGATTTAAATGAACGATCGGATCGCCCGCAGCGCTGCTGCGGGGATCCGATCATTCATAACGCCGCACGGAGGTCCCCTCTCCTTCCTCCGTGCGGCTCCCGGCGTCTCCTGCTCTGGTCTGTGATCGAGCAGACCAGAGCAGGAGATGACCGATAATACTGATCTGTTCTATGTCCTATACATAGAACAGATCAGTATTAGCAATCATGGTATTGCTATGAATAGTCCCCTATGGGGACTATTCAAGTGTAAAAAAAAAATGTAAAAGTAAAAGTAAAAAAAAGTGAAAAATCCCCTCCCCCAATAAAAAAGTAAAATGTCAGTTTTTTCCTATTTTACCCCCAAAAAGCGTAAAAAACATTTTTTATAGACATATTTGGTATCGCCGCGTGCGTAAATGTCCGAACTATTAAAATAAAATGTTAATGATCCCGTACGGTGAACGGCGTGAACGAAAAAAAATAAAAAAAAGTCCAAAATTCCTACTTTTTTAATACATTTTATTTAAAAAAAAAAATTATAAAAAATGTATTAAAAGTTTTTTATATGCAAATGTGGTATCAAAAAAAAGTACAGATCATGGCGCAAAAAATGAGCCCCCATACCGCCACTTATACGGAAAAATAAAAAAGTTAGAGGTCATCAAAATAAAGGGATTATAAACGTACTAATTTGGTTAAAAAGTTTGTGATTTTTTTTAAGCGCAACAATAATATAAAAGTATATAATAATGGGTATCATTTTAATCGTATTGACCCTCAGAATAAAGAACACACGTCATTTTTACCATAAATTGTACGGCGTGAAAACAAAACCTTCCAAAATTAGCAAAATTGCGTTTTTCGTTTTAATTTCCCCACAAAAATAGTGTTTTTTGGTTGCGCCATACATTTTATGATATAATGAGTGATGTCATTACAAAGGACAACTGGTCGCGCAAAAAACAAGCCCTCATACTAGTCTGTGCATGAAAATATAAAAGAGTTATGATTTTTAGAAGGCGAGGAGGAAAAAATGAAAACGTAAAAATTAAATTGTCTGAGTCCTTAAGGCCAAAATGGGCTGAGTCCTTAAGGGGTTAAAGAACAAACTGTTCAGAACGCTGGAGTCGGCGCCAGGAGATTGTGACTTCATAGCCCCGCCCCATCATGATGTCACTCCCCCTCAAAGCAAGTCTATGGGCCGTCACGCCCCCTCCCATAGACTTTCATTGAGGGGGCGGGGCGTGACGTCATTGAGGGGGGCGGGGCGTGACGTCATTGAGGGGGGCGGGGCGTGACGTCATTGAGGGGGGCGGGGCGTGACGTCATTGAGGGGGGTGGGGCGTGACGTCATTGAGGGGGCGGGGCGTGACGTCATTGAGGGGGCGGGGCGTGACGTCATTGAGGGGGCGGGGTGTGACGTCATTGAGGGGGCGGGGCGTGACGTCATTGAGGGGGGGCGGGGCGTGACGTCATTGAGGGGCGGGGCGTGACGTCATTGAGGGGGCGGGGCGTGACGGCATTGAGGGGCGGGGCGTGACATCATTGAGGAGGTGGGGTGTGACGTCATTGAGGGGGCGGGTGTGACGTCATTGAGGGGGCGGGGCGTGGCATCATTGAGGGGACGGGGCGTGACATCATTGAGGGGGCGGGGCTATGACGTCACGAGCTCCCGGCGCCAGCTCCAGTGTTCGGAACAGTTTGTTCCAAACGCTGAGCAGCAGAGTACCCCTTTAAATAAAATTAAATAAATATATATATATTTTTATTGATTTTAATTGGTGAAGATCATCTTTTAGCCTCACATCAAATCTTCATCGACGTTTTCTTCTTCCTCCAGGTCAGTTCATCCGTATGAAGTGTGTGAGGTGATCAGCGTCCCCATAGAGCAGGGGAACGCTCCTTATCTGACCTGGGTTACGGACACCGTCCCGGAGTGAGACCCTGCACTGCTGTCAGCACCGGGACTACCAGATTGGAAGAGGAAAAAAAAGATTAGAAATAAATAAAAACTTGTTTTTGTAAATTAGTTTAAATTTTTTTCTTTCCCGATATTTTTAAACAATCATCATCATCATCTTCATCCCCATAGGGTCATGTTCTCATGTGGTGGTTAATTAACACTTTGATGTCAATTTTGCTACATGCTGTCTTCTTTCCTTTATTGGATGCCTTTTTTTGGACATTTAGTGCAGTTTTCCATTTAACCTCTTAGTGATCGCCCATACATGTTTTTACAGTGGTCACTAAAGGGACTTAAAGGGGCACTCCCATGGAAAACTTTATATTTTTTTTAATCAACTAGTACCAGAAAGTTAAACAGATTTGTAAATGACTTCTATTAAAAATTCTTAATCCTCTCAGTACTTATTAACAGATGTATACTACAGAGGAAATTATTTTCTTTTTGGATTTCTTTTCTGTCACGACCACAGTGCTCTCTGCCGACACCTCTGTCCGTGTCAGGAACTGTCCAGAGCAGCATAGTTTTGCTATGGGGATTTTCTCCTGCTCTGAACAGTTCCTGACACGGACAGAGGTGTCAGCAGAGAGCACTGTGGTCGTGACAGAAAAGAAATCCAAAAAGAAAATAATTTTCTCTATAGTATACAGCCGCTAATAAGTACTGGAAGGATTAAGAATTTTTAATAGAAGTAATTTAAAAATCTGTTTTAACTTTCTGGCACCAGTTGATTTAAAAAAAAAAGTTTTTCACCGGAGTACCCCTTTTAAAGGAGAAGTCTCATACCATAAAACGTATCCCCTATCTGCAGGATAAAGGATAAGTATTAGGGACAGACAGCTGGGTCACATCCCCCCTGTGAGATGTCCTGTACAGCATCAAAAGCCGCACCACCTCCATATATCTCTAGGGGAGAGCAGAAGATAGCCAAACGGCTGTCCCACAGAGATATATGGAGGAGAAGCCGCAGCCCCCGCATTCCCGGGGCCCTGTACAGGATATTGTGGAGTCCCATCCGGATAAGGTATACGTTTTTCAGGATGACAGATCTACTTTAACCCCTTAATTTTTTCCTCCTCGCCTTCTAAAAATCATATCTTTTATATTTTCATCCACAGACTAGTATGAGGGCTTGTTTTTTGCGCGACCAGTTGTCCTTTGTAATGACATCACTCATTATATCATAAAATGTATGGCGCAACCAAAAAACACTATTTTTGTGGGGAAATTAAAACGAAAAACGCAATTTTGCTAATTTTGGAAGGTTTTGTTTTCACGCCGTACAATTTATGGTAAAAATGACATGTGTTCTTTATTCTGAGGGTCAATACGATTAAAATGATACCCATTATTATATACTTTTATATTATTGTTGTGCTTAAAAAAAAATCACAAACTTTTTAACCAAATTAGTACGTTTATAATCCCTTTATTTTGATGACCTATAACTTTTTTATTTTTCCGTATAAGCGGCGGTATGGGGGCTCATTTTTTGCGCCATGATCTGTACTTTTTTTTGATACCACATTTGCATATAAAAAACTTTTAATAAATTTTTTATAATTTTTTTTTTAATAAAATGTATTAAAAAAGTAGGAATTTGGACTTTTTTTTTTTTTTTTTCGTTCACGCCGTTCACCGTACGGGATCATTAACATTTTATTTTAATAGTTCGGACATTTACGCACGCGGCGATACCAAATATGTCTATAAAAAAAAATTTTTACGCTTTTTGGGGGTAAAATACGAAAAAACGGACGTTTTACTTTTTTATTGGGGGAGGGGATTTTTCACTTTTTTTTTACTTTTACATTTTTTTTTTTTTTTTAACACTTGAATAGTCCCCATAGGGGACTATTCATAGCAATACCATGATTGCTAATACTGATCTGTTCTATGTATAGGACATAGAACAGATCAGTATTATCGGTCATCTTCTGCTCTGGTCTGCTCGATCACAGACCAGAGCAGGAGACGCCGGGAGCCGCACGGAGGCAGGAGAGGGGACCTCCGTGCGGCGTTATTAATGATCGGATCCCCGCAGCAGCGCTGCGGGCGATCCGATCATTTATTCAAATCGCGCACTGCCGAGATCTGTATTGATCCCGGCACCTGAGGGGTTAATGGCGGACGCCCGCGAGATCGCGGGCGTCGGCCATTGCCGGCGGGTCCCTGGCTGCGATCAGCAGCCGGGATCAGCCGCGCATGACACGGGCATCGCTCCGATGCCCGCGGTTATGCTTAGGACGTAAATGTACGTCCTGGTGCGTTAAGTACCACCGCACCAGGACGTACATTTACGTCCTTAAGGGGTTAAAGGAGTACTCCAGTGGAAAACTTTTTTTTTTTTTTTTTAAATCCACTGGTGCCAGAAAGTTAAACAGATTTGTAAATTACTTTTATAAAAAAAAAAAATCTTAATCCTTCCAGTACTTATTAGCTGCTGAATACTACAGAGGAAATTCTTTTCTTTTTGGAACACAGTGCTCTCTGCTGACATCTCTGTCCATTTTAAGAACTGTCCAGAGAAGGAGAAAATCCCCATAGAAAACATATGTTGCTCTGGACAGTTCCTAAAATGGACAGAGATGTCAGCAGAGAGCACTGTGCTCGCGATGTCAGCAGAGAGCTCTGTGTTCCAAAAAGAAAAGAATTTTCTCTGTAGTATTCAGCAGCTAATAAGTACTGGAAGGATTATGATATTTTAATAGAAGTAATTTACAAATCTGTTTAACTTTCTGGCACCAGTTGATTTAAAAAAAAAAAAAAAAAAAAAAAAGTTTTCCACCGGAGTTCCCCTTTAAGACTTCATCCAGCCTTTTCCACAGCTGTAACTTTAAGGGGAAAAAAATCCACACCCCACCCACGTGCTGGTACACCCGCCTTTGGTGCCACAGACTCTCGCCCGCCAGAGAGGGAACAGGGGGGTCTGTGAAGGAGCAGTGTGAACAGCATCATATATCATAGTCCATGGCAGCAAATATGGAAATTATTGTTGCAGAAGACGCAGGGATTACCGTATTTTTCGCCATATAAGACGCAGTTTTTCTTCCCCAAAACTGGGGGGAAAAGTTGGTGCATCTTATACGGCGAATATACCCTTATCGCGGCGGTCCCTGCGGCCATCAACGGCCGGGACCCGCGGCTAATACAGGACATCACCGATTGCGATTTCACCGCGCCGGTCCTGAACAGCCCGACTGAATAGCCGGGTTAGTGCTTACAGGACACCGGGAGGGACCGTACCTGCCTCCTCGGTGTCTTCTCCGTTCAGGGATCCCCCGTATGGCCGGCGCTCTCCTTCCTCGTCATCACGTCGTCGTGCACACCGTCCCGTTATCCAATAGGAGCGGCGTAGGGACGTGATGACGGCGACGGAGAGCGAGGATCCCGTGGAAGAAGATGTCCGGAGCGTCAGGGACACCACGGGGATGCGGCGACAGCGATGGAGGGCGACATCCAGGGCAGCGGCGGGGACACGTGAGTACTATCTCCTATACCAGTGGTCTTCAACCTGCGGACCTCCAGATGTTGCAAAACTACAACTCCCAGCATGCCCGGACAGCCGTTGGCTGTCCGGGCATGCTGGGAGTTGTAGTTTTGCAACATTTGGAGGTCCGCAGGTTGAAGATCACTGTAGGGTTCAGGGTCAGTTTTTTCTAGATTTTGCACCCTTAACCCCTTAAGGACCGGGGGGTTTTCCGTTTTTGCATTTTCGTTTTTTGCTCCTTGCCTTTAAAAAATCATAACTCTTTCAATTTAAAAATCCATATGATGGCTTATTTTTTGCGCCACCAATTCTACTTTGTAATGACGTCAGACATTTTGCCCAAAAGTCTACGGTGAAATGGAAAAAAAAATCATTGTGCGACAAAATTGAAAAAAAAACGCCGTTTTGTAAATTTTGGGGGCTTCCGTTTCTTCGTAGTACATTTTTCGGTAAAAAATGACACCTTATCTTTATTCTGTAGGTCCATACGATTAAAATGATACACTACTTATATAGGTTTGATTTTGTCGCACTTCTGGAAAAAATCATAACTACATGCAGGAAAATTAATACGTTTAAAATTGTCATCTTCTGACCCCTATAACTTTTTTATTTTTCCGTGTATGGGGCGGTATGAGGGCTCATTTTTTGCGCCGTGATCTGAAGTTTTGCATTGATAGGACTTATTGATCGCTTTTTATAAATTTTTTCATGATATAAAAAGTGACCAAAAATGCACTATTTTGGACTTTGGAATTTTTTTGCGCGCACGCCATTGACCGTTCCGACATTTCCGCACGCGGCGATACCATATATGTTTATTTTTATTTACACTGTTTTTTTTATGGGAAAAGGGGGGTGATTCAAACTTTTAATAGGGGAGGGGTTAAATGATCTTTATTCACTTTTTTTTTTGCAGTTTTATAGCTTCCATAGGGACCTATAACACTGCACACACTGATCATTGTTATCCCATAGGGACCTATAACACTGCACACACTGATCATTGTTATCCCATAGGGACCTATAACACTGCACACACTGATCATTGTTATCCCATAGGGACCTATAACACTGCACACACTGATCATTGTTATCCCATAGGGACCTATAACACTGCACACACTGATCTCTTATACTGATCATTGTTATCCCATAGGGACCTATAACACTGCACACACTGATCTCTTATACTGATCATTGTTATCCCATAGGGACCTATAACACTGCACACACTGATCTTTTACATTGATCACTGGTTTCTCATAAGAAACCAGTGATCGATGATTCTGCCGCTTGACTGCTCATGTCTGGATCTCAGTCACAGAGCAGTCATTCGGCGATCGGACACCAGGAGGCAGGTAGGGGCCCTCCCGCTGTCCTGTAAGCTGTTTGGGATGCCACTATTTCACCGTGGCAATCCCGAACAGCCCACTGAGCTAACCGACACACTTTCACTTTAGACGCGGCGTTTAACTTTGAACGCTGCGTCTAAAGGGTTAATAGCGTGTGGCACTGCGATCAATGCCGCGCGCTATTAGCCACAGGTCCCGGCCGTTGTTAGAGGCCGGGCCCAACCCGCTATGACGCGTGGCCCCGCGTTATAGATTGGGAGCGGACACATGACGTTCCAGTACGTCATGTGTCCTTAAGGGGTTAAAATTGGGTGCGTCTTATATGCCGGTGCGTCCTATAGGGAGAAAAATACGGTATAGGCCAAAGATTGTTGTTTTTTTTTATTTAATATTGGACAAATTACTTAGAGCAATCTTAAGTGTAATCCCCCCCCTATAGACCGGCCGTGACCCCTGTGACCTCCAGCGAGTAGGATTACACAGACGGTGGTACTGAGAGGAGTTGTCGCTCACAGCTCTGTTCCCTCTCATGGCTGCAGGGTAAAGGAAAGATCTGATGGCGCGCGCGCGTGCTCCCGGGTCTAGGGGGGGGGGGGGGGGGGAGGAACAACCCATCTTCTCTATTACTGCTTCAAAAAGAATCAGCAGGAGCTCACTTAATATGGACTCCACCGAGGCTGCGGCTGGAGACGGAGGATTCTCTGCAGATTAAGGGGGGAAATGTATCAAGATGGTTTTGCTTTTCCTAGGCGTAAAAAAAAAAGTGGTGAATTTTGTTTGCGCAGAATTTATTGTGATTTTTGTGCAATATTTAGTTATTGGGCTCTGTGCACCATGGTCAACGTTCACCTCGTGGAAGCGCGGCACCAAATTACTTTGTGTTTGGGTGAGATTTATCTTTTTTTATTTTATATATATATATAATTGTTTTTATTTTATTTTTTTTATTTTTTTTGCTAATTTGGGCACATCTCTACTCCGCCTCCAACATGGCGCAGTTTATACACAAAAAAAAAAAAAAAAAAAATTTCAAGCACCAAGAATCTAAGTGCGAGTGTTTATAAATTTTGCTAAAAACATACTTTAAAAAAAAGGATATATAATTTGTTGTTTATTTTATTTTTGCTTTATAAAAAAAAAAAAAAAAAGCAACATTTTTTTCAAGAACAAAGAATCTGAATTAATCAAGAAGTGTGAGTATGATTATACGTTTTGATAAGGAAAATACTTAAAAAAAAAATGCAACAAAATCTGCAAATGAAAAAAGAGAAAATGTGAATGATAAATTCCCCCCTTTACTTATGCTTCTTAAAGGGGTATTCCAGGCAAAAACTTTTTTTTATATATCAACTGGCTCTGGAAAGTTAAGCAGATTTGTGAATTACTTCTATTAAAAAAATCTTAATCCTTCCAATAGTTATTAGCTTCTGAAGTTTTCTGTCTAACTGCTCAATGATGATGTCACGTCCCGGGAGCTGTGTATGATGGGAGAATATCCCCATAGGAACTGCACAGCTCCCGGGACGTGACATCATCATTGAGCAGTTAGACAGAAAACAACAACTCCACTTCAGAAGCTAATAACTATTGGAAGGATTAAGATTCTTTAATAGAAGTAATTTACAAATCTGTTTAACTTTCCGGAGCCAGTTGATATATATAAAAAAGTTTTGGCCTGGAATACCCCTTTAATCATGAAGCGTGAGTATGTTTATAAATTTAGGTAAAGGGGGGGGGAATTTATCATTTACGTTATCTCTTTTTTCATCTGCAGGTTTTTTTTTTTTTTTTTTTTTTTAAGTATTTTTTGTGCAAAATTTATAAACACAATTCTTGATTAATTTAGATGCTTGGTTCTTAAAAAAAATGTTGCTTTTTTTTACAAAGTAAAATAAAATAAATAAACACAACAAATTATAAATCCCTCAAGTCTGTAGCGGCAATCGAGTACAATTAAAATAGGTTAAAAGAAAAAAAAAGAAAAAACACATTAGAAATGCTGCATGAAAATAGAACATAGGGAAGATTATACTCACTCTAATGTTAAAGGGGTACTCCGAGGGAAAACTTTTTTTTTTTTTTAATCAACTGGTGCCAGAAAGTTAAACAGATTTGAAAATTATAGAAGAGTTGGAGAGGCTCTTGTCTGACTACCCACCAAATAAACCCGGGCTACCTAATTAGACACCTATACCCGAGGTGTCAGATTATAGTTTGTCTGTAGAAATATATATATTAGGGCTCAGGGTTTGAGACAACTGGACAGGTTGTGTTTAAAGTAATATTTCAATTTATTGATTGTATATAATGTGACAATTGAATATTAGATAAAATATAAATAGCAGCAACTGCGTCTCACAGGGCCCTTGTGTAGGCGCAGCACCAACTATTAAGAACTATAGCATATGTATAGTACAGTATATAAAATATAAAAATATACCGTATATACTCGAGTATAAGCCGAGTTTTTCAGCACGATTTTTCGTGCTGAAAACACCCCCCTCGGCTTATACTCGAGTGAACTCCCCCACCCGCAGTGGTCTTCAACCTGCGGACCTCCAGAGGTTTCAAAACTACAACTCCCAGCAAGCCCGGGCAGCCATCGGCTGTCCGGGCTTGCTGGGAGTTGTAGTTTTGAAACCTCCGGAGGTCCGCAGGTTGAAGACCACTGCGGCCTTCAACATCATCCAGCCCCCTCTCACTCCCTTTAGTTCTGAGTACTCACCTCCGCTCGGCGCTGGTCCGGTCCTGCAGGACTGTCCGGTGAGGAGGTGGTCCGGTGGGATAGTGGTTCCGGGCTGCTATCTTCACCGGGGAGGCCTCTTCTAAGCGCTTCGGGCCCGGCCTCAGAATAGTCACGTTGCCGTGACAACGACGCAGAGGTGCGTCATTTGCGTCATTGTCAAGGCAACGCATCTATTCCGGGCCGGAAGCGCGGAGAAGAGGCGCCCCCGGTGAAGATAGCAGCCCGGACCACCTCCTCACCGGACCACCTCCTCACCGGACCACCTCCTCACCGGACAGCCCTGCAGGACCGGACCAGCGCCGAGCGGAGGTGAGTACTCAGAACTAAAGGGGGTGAGAGGGGGGCTGGATGATGTTGAAGGCCGCAGTGGTCTTCAACCTGCGGACCTCCGGAGGTTTCAAAACTACAACTCCCAGCAAGCCCGGACAGCCGATGGCTGCCCGGGCTTGCTGGGAGTTGTAGTTTTGAAACCTCTGGAGGTCCGCAGGTTGAAGACCACTGAGGGCGAATGATGAGAAGAGGATGATGAAGGGGGGGTGTGGGGATGATGAAGGGGGGTGGGGATGATTACAAGGGGATGATGAAGGGGGGATGTGTGGGATGATAAGGGGATGATGAAGGGGGGATGTGCGGGATGATAAGGGGATGATGAAGGGGGGATGTGTGGGATGATAAGGGGATGATGAAGGGGGGATGTGCGGGATGATGACAAGGGGATGATGAAGGGGGGATGTGTGGGATGATGACAAGGGGATGATGAAGGGGGATGTGTGGGATGATAAGGGGATGATGAAGGGGGGATGTGTGGGATGATGACAAGGGGATGATGATGAGGATGTTAATGACGGGTCTGGATGATGACAGGGGGGGATGAGGTATTTCCCACCCTAGGCTTATACTCGAGTCAATAACTTTTCCTGGGATTTTGGGTTGAAATTAGGGGTCTCGGCTTATACTCGGGTCGGCTTATACTCGAGTATATACGGTACTTGTAAAAAATTATAAAAAATATAAAATATAGAGACCACCATAAACATATATAGAGAGAGGGATCTGGATGGGAGAGTCTTAGTCCATCCTCTATGGTAAATAATCTCCTCTCATAAAAAAGTCCTGCTCATATAGACCGATTCTGGTAACCAATGGCAACCATAAGGTTAGTAACCCGTAGCAACCGTTCAGATGAGTCCGGCTATTTCAGCACTTCAACGTTTAAGTAGAAGATAAACTTGCTATTTGTAGACAATATTCAACATGAACAGCTAGTGTGCAGTCACTGTTAATATGCATATTTGTATGATACTTTGTATCTCACCGCTCCCGGACACTGATGCGCTGGACCTCACGGGGATGCTGCCATCTCCTCCTGATGCGCTGTGTAATCCTGCAGTGTATTAGCACTGGTGGCGCAAAAAATAAGCCATCATATGGATTTTTAGGTGTAAATTTGAAAGAGTTATGATTTTTTAAAGGCAAGGAGCAAAAAACGAAAATGCAAAAACGGAAAAACCTCCGGTCCTTAAGGGGTTAAAATGGACAGAGGTGTCAGCAGAGAGCACTGTGGTCATGATGTCAGCAGAGAGCTCTGTGTTCCAAAAAGAAAATAATTTCTTCTGTAGTATTCAGCAGCTAATAAGTACTGGAAGGGTTAAGATTTTTTAATAGAAGTAATTTACAAATCTGTTTAACTTTCTGGCACCAGTTTATTTAAAAAAAAAAAAAAAAAGTTTTCCACCGGAGTACCCCTTTTAATTGCTCTGGATTCTGTCCTTTGCGATGCGTAGGGTTAAGATTTGTTGCATATTTGCAGTAAAGTAACAGAGTTCTCAGCTGCCTCTGGACTTAGTAGTGAAAAATCAGCCAAATCTGCTGGACTTTGCCAACCATATAATTCTTCTATCACAATGACGGCCGTCAGGGGAACCCTGGGAAATACGGGAGAAAAATGACTGCTTGTGCCATCTTTTCCTCCCGCTATTCCAGTCAAAACATAACGGCAGACCCCATAATAGTAAATGGGAGCCACCGGGACCCGTTGTTGCCCTTTGCTCCCCGTCACCAAAAACGGCCGTTTTAAGTCACAAAAAAAAAAAAAGAGAGAGACTATAACGGGGAGCGACGGCAGTGTGAAAGGGGCCGAATGTGTATGGAAGCCTTTTCACTCCTCCAGATAGTGTTGGGGACAGATGAATATGGCGTGTAGGATTTTAACAGCCCTTAGGCCAAGTCTCCACTTGGTTTTTTGCACTGCGTTTTTAGGGATTAAAAAAACGCCTGAAAAATCGCCAGTGCAAGTAACGTCATCATGCTTTTTTTCTGGCTTTTTTTTTTGGTGTTTTTTTCATTTGTGTGGAAATTGCACCTTGGCGGTTTTTTTTGGTACCCAAAATTTCTTGGGTACCAAAAAAAAAAAAAAGGATGCAGCAGTGATGGAAATTTTTTTATTAAACGCAATGTATATATTTTATAACCCAATTTGTATTCTTTTTTAATAGTGTGTGTTCCACTTTTTTTTTAATAAATTTTTTACATTTTTTATGTAGTACTACTACTTCCAGCATGGAACAGACTGTATGAAGGGAGTAGTAGTACCTGTACTATAGACATATTGCCCCGGGTGTAGTAGTACCTGTACCCCGGGGAGTAGTAGTACCTGTACTATAGACATATTGCCCCACCCGATGCGATCGTCCATTATATAGCAGAGAAGCGAGCGGGTCTATACATCGCTCGCCTCTCTGCCCTATACTCCGGCCACTGATGTCAACAGAAATTCATATTTTCCGCCCAGAGCTGTGATTGGCCGGATGGTTGCAGCCAATCACAGCTCTGAGGAAAAGATGAATGAATGAGTGGCCGGCCCGGAGTATAGTGCAGAGCCGCTCCATCTCTGCTATAGACAGGACGATCACAGAGGGTGTCAGTATTGACATCCACTGTGATGTGTCCTTAAGCAGGCACTACTACTCCCAACATGGAGAACACTCTGCACACTCTGCTCCATGCTGGGAGCTGTAGTACCTGTATTAATAGACAGATCGCAGCGAGTGTAACTTCTGACACCCACTGTGATCTGTCTATTAATGCAGGTACTACAGCTCCCAGCATGAGGCAGAGTGTGCTCCATGTTGGGAGTAGTAGTAGTAGCTGCAGTTATGGAAAGATCACAGCGGGTATCACTTCTGACACCCGTTGCAATCCTCCTGTATAATGTATAGATGTGGCCGCTCTTCTATGGTCCCCTGCACGGCCGTATATATACACATGTTCCTATTTCTCACAGAGAGCTGTGATTGGCTGGAACCATCTGGCCAATCACAGCCCTGCGGGAAATATGAATAAGTGTAAATATACGGCAGTGCAGGGGACCATAGAAGAGCGGCCGCAGCATCTATACATTATACAGGAGGATCGCAGCGGGCAATCTGTCTATTAGTACAGGTAGTACTGCTCCCATCATGGAACAGTGTGTTCCATGCTGGGAGTAGTAGTACTAACTAAAAAAAATGTAAAAAATAAAGCAAAAAAGTGAAAAACACACACAATACATTTTTATAATTGTCGGCTACATTTTTATTTCCCGGCACACATAAATTGATACCTGTTTAAAAAGTAATATTTTTTTTTTCAATAATATACATTTCGTTAGATACAATTTTCTCCTTCACTACTGTATATTTTTTAACAAAAAATTTTAATGGTACCCTACAAAATTTTATTAAAAACAGGTATCTACATCACTTTTTTGAATCGCTAAAGTCCAAAAAAGATAAAAAACCGCCCGCAAAAACGCCAAAGTTAAAATCCACATAGCGTTTTTCTTGGCTTTTTCTCACTCCCATAGACTTCTATTGGAGCAAAACGCCACGATTTTGACAAAAAATGCCGGTTTGAGGGAACTACAGCGTTTTTTTTCATTGATTTACAGCTAAGATCCGGACGCAGCGGTTTTTGACCAAAAAAACGCCATGCGGCAGAATTGGCGTTTTTCTTAGCATTTTGCAGTGGAGACTTAGCCTTACTTATATAGTGTTATCACTAATGGTACTGGTTTCAGCATGTTTTTGTGATTCACCACTGAAGTTGTGTAGTCCTCTTATTGTCAGTGTGGTGTTGTCTCAGCAGCTACCCTGGCTCCTCCCTCTCTACTGGCCTGAAGTTGATTAGTCCTTTTGTTGTAAGTGTGGCAGTCTCAGCACCTCCCAAGACAATGCATCATCCTCCGCTGTCTCAGGAGCTGTAGCTGGATCTTGTCTTTGAGATCAAGCCCCCGCCGCCCTGAGTGATGTCACCGCCTTGGACCAGCCCCTACAACAACATCCCCATCTCACTGTCATATACACCTAAATCTTTATTGGGACAATATGGGAGAATGATGTGTGTATACAGCATGCAGCCTTGTGTTGAACAATGCCACAGGCAGAGAAGCAGACAGGTAATGAATAATAGGTGCTGTAGATTTACTTACTGCAGAGCAAGTGTACTGAAATGTTCTGCAACAGCTCTGGGCAGAGGAATGGGCAGTGTGTAAGGACTGCGATAAAGAGCAGAGGGAAAGCAATGCATTCTAGGAATTGTGACAAGAATGGTTATCATGGAAGAACATCACAAAGGAAACCGCCGCTGCTCAAAATAACATTGTGGTCAATCTCAAGTTTACCTGAGATCACCCGGATGTTCCTTAAAGGGGTACTCCCATGGAAAACTTTTTTTTTTTTAAATCAACTGGTGCCAGAAAGTTAAACAGATTTGTAAATCACTTCTATAAAAAAAATCTTAATCCTCCCAGTACTTTTTAGGAGCTGTATACTAAAGAGAAATACAAAAAAAGAAATGCATTTCCTCTGATGTCCTGACCACAGTGCTCTCTGCTGACCTCTGCTGTCCATTTTAGGAACTGTCCAGAGCAGCATATGTTTGCTATGGGGATTTTCTCCTGCTCTGGACAGTTCCTAAGATGGACAGCAGAGAGCACTGTGGTCATGACATCAGAGGAAATGCATTTCTTTTTTTTATTTCTCTTTAGCATACAGCCCCTAAAAAGTACTGGAAGGATTAAGATTTTTTTATTAGAAGTGAGCACTGTTGTCAGCAGAGAGCACTGTTGCCAGACAGAAAACAACAACTCAACTTCAGCAGCTGATAATTATTGAAAGGATTAAGATTTTTTTAATAGAAGTAATTTACAAATCTGTTTAACTTTCTGGCACCAGTTGATTTAAAAAAAAAAGTTTTCCATGGGAGTACCCCTTTAATGCTTCTTGAAACAAGTGTGCATAAGCGTCTAGTCACACGGCGCAATTCTGTTGCAGAATTCCGGCTGAAATGAAAGCCCAATACACTTCTATGGGATTCCGCACTCCCGTTGACACTTTGGAATTTCCGCTTGCGGAAATTCCAAAGTGTCAACTGGAGTGCGGAATCCCATAGATTTCAGGCGGAATTCCGCCATATGAATAGACCTTAAAGGGGTATTCCAGGAAAAAAAACATTTTTTTTTATATCAACTGGCTCCAGAAAGTTAAACAGATTTGTAAATTACTTCTATTAAAAAATCTTAATCCTTTCAATAATTATCAGCTGCTGAAGTTGAGTTGTTGTTTTCTGTCCGGCAACAGTGCTCTCTGCTGACATCTATGTTTGTCTCGGGAACTGCACAGAGTAGAAGAGGTTTGCTATGGGGATTTGCTTCTAAACTGGGCGGTTCCCGAGACAGGTGTCATCAGAGAGCACTTAGACAGAAAAGAACAACTCAACGTCAGCAGCTCATAAGTACTGAAAGGATTAAGATTTTTTTTTTAATAGAAGTAATTTACAAATCTGTTTAACTTTCTGGAGCCAGTTTATATATACAAAAATGTTTTTTCTTGGAATACCCCTTTAAGAGTACACAAATGCATAAAGCTGTTGAGGAAACGAAAACCTGTGACAGCTTTTTGTCGCACCGGCCCATGGGGTGGAGAGCAGCCACCGAGAACCACAACTTATCACAATGACAACTTACCTGGGTCCTGGCAGACTATTTTCATTTTCGCGTTTTCGTTTCTTCCTTCTCTCCTTTTAAGAGGCAAAAAATTTTTTCCCACCTAGAGACTCATATGAGGGCTTATTGTTTGCGCCACCAATTATATTTTATAAAGACGTCACCATTTTACCACAAAAAATAAATAAAAATAAATTGGGGGTCAAAATTTAAGAAAAAACTTAATTTTGAAAATGATGGGGCTTCTGTTTTATACTTTTTTGTATGAAAATGATTAATATTGTCCTCTTCTGATGCATGAGGATCATTTTTTTGCATCTGTAGTTTTTATTGGTACCATTTTAGTTTTGATTACTTCTTTAAAGGGGTACTCCGGTGGAAAACTTTTAATTTAAATTTTTTTATTTTTAAATCAACTGGTGCCAGAAAGTTAAACAAATTTGTAAATTACTTCTATAAAAAAATCTTTATCCTTCTAGTACTTTTTAGCAGCTGTTTGCTACAGAGGAAATTCTTCTCTTTTTGTATTTCTTTTTTGTCTTGTCCACAGTGCTCTCTGCTGACACCTGATGCCCGTATCTGGAACTGTACAGAGCAGGAGAAAATCCCCAGAGCAAACCTATGCTGCTGTGGGGTCCCGGCACCGTATTTCATACGGTGCCTTGGTAATTAGTCCCCAAAATGTTAGTCCCTAGGACTGTCGGGGTTCGCTTTCCTCATTTAACCCCTAGTCACCCTTTGGGTTGCTGATTCTGGATGAGGTAGGACCTCCGCAGCTTACAAGACAAATTACTAGGCCCAAAGCCTTGCGGCCTAGGCCTGCATTAGTGACGGATAGTTCTTACAATTCCCTGTTATCTCCACAAGATCTCCGGACCCCTAAATCCAGCGGATCTATGCAAATACAATCCTCAAAATCTAAAGAGAACTTTCCGGTCCTAAGCATCTGTCAATCACTGCTGTGCTGTCTATATAGACTCTGTTATCTGGACTGTTACCGTTACTGCATATACAGAAAATCTTCAGTAAAGATTCCTGCAAGTTTTAAGTTCAGCACTGCTGTGGACAATCTCTATTTATTCTACACTCCCCTATCGCTCTTGGGAAGGGTGGCGATAGGCCCAGCATCACTACAGAGTTTAACCCTCACCCTGGCGTCACGAGTGACAAGGGTTAACAGCGCCATTTATCATATAGAACCGCAACACCCCTACTACCCTACAACCCCCCAGGCGTACCACACTGCTCTGGGACAGTTCCTGACACGGACAGAGAGCACTGTGGACAAGACAAAAAAATAAATTAAAAAAGTAAAGAATTTCCTCTGTAGCATACAGCTGCTAAAAAGTACTGGAAGGATAAAGATTTTTTTAATAGAAGTAATTTACAAATCTGGTTAACTTTTTGGCACCAGTTCATTTAAAAAAAAAAAAAAAAAAAGTTTTCCACCGGAGTACCCCTTTAAATACTGTGGAAAAAAAATTGCAGGGAATTAAAACCCACAAAGGAACCTACAAAACACTCTTAGTAAATCAGGGCCGTTATGTTCAGAACACTGGGTTTGGGAGGCCGTGATGTCACACCAGGCTCCCTCAATACATGTCTATGGGAGGGGGCGTGACAGCTTCACGCCCCCTCCCATAGACATGAATTGAGGGGGCATGGCATGACACCACGGCCTCCCAAACCCAGTGTTCTGAACATAATGTTTAAAACGATGGATTTCTGCACGGAGATCGCAGGGGTCCCGGCGGCCACACACCCCCCCATCCCCCCTCCCCCCGATCAGACATCTTATCCTTTAGATAGGGGATAAGATGTCTAGCAAATGTGTATCCCCTTTAAAGACGTATTAGGAGTGTTTACACCATGCTGCCTCGTGCTGAACAATGGCAAAGGAATAGACAGGGAATGAATAGCAGGTGCTGTAGATTTACCAACTGCAGAACTATAGTCTGCTGTGTACTGTAATGTGATGCAACAGCTCTGGGCAGGGAATGTTGTGAGATTGGAGCAGGTAGGGTGGGAGGACAGTGATGGAGAGCTGGGAGAAACCAGTGCATTCTGGGAATTGTATTACTAAGCAACTGTTCAACCAAGAAGCAGTAAACGGACATGGTATTGGAGAGGATTCCATACCCACAAGACAAACACTCTATATGCTTCTGCAGCATTTTCATTTTTTTTGTTACCTGACATCCCAGTACACCTTTATAGAGGTCCCCCCCCCCCCAAAAAAAAAACCTCATAGTTAACCCTATAACTTCCTGTGCTTTTAAAGGTGAAAATCGGAAGGGTGTGAAAACTTGCTTCCCTAGATGAAGGCGCTTGCTCCAGGAGAGGTACTGAACAATTTTTATTTTATGTTGGCAACGCGTTTCGATCCTGAACTACGATCTTCGCCAGGCCTTTTTGTTTGATGCCTGACGAAGATCCTAGTTCAGAATCGAAACGCGTTGCCAACATAAAATAAACATTGTTCAGTACCTCTCCTGGAGCAAGCGCCTTCATCTAGGGAAGCAAGTTTTCACACCCTTCTGATTTTCATCAATATACTGGACTGTCGGTGTCATCTCCGGCACTTCCCTGTGGCAGGTGACCCATATCTTGACTTTCCCAACGCTACTGTAGGTGTTGTGCTCTGAGCGCAACACCTAAGGGTAAGGAGCCTAATTTTATTACTGCTTCATTATACCCTAGCGGTCCTCACGAGGGGCACTCCCTGTTGTCTTTTTTTTTTTTTTTTTCATTTTAATTTTGTGCATTTAAAGGGGTACTCCAGTGGAAAATATATTTTTTAAATCAACTGGTGCCAGAAAGTTAAACAGATTTTTTAATTACTTTTATATTAAAATCGTAATCCTTCCAGTACTTATCAGCTGCTGAAGTTGAGTTTTTCTTTTCTCTCTGACCACAGTACTCTCTGCTGACACCTCTGTCTATGTCAGGAACTGTCCATAGCAAGAGCAAATCACCATAGCAAACCTATCCTGCTCTGGACAGTTCCTGACCTGGACAGAGGTATCAGCAGAGAGAACTGGAGACAGACAGAATAGAAATTCAAAAAGAAAAGAACTTCCTGTGGATCATACAGCAGCTGATAAGTACTGGAAGGATTAAGATTTTTTAATAGAAGTAACTTACAAATCTGTTGAACTTTCTGGCACCAATTGATCTAAAAAAAATGTTTCCACTGGAGTACCCCTTTAAATGCACAAAATTAAAATGGGTTAAATTTAAAGGGGTTAAACAGGAAAAGCCAGTATCCTTACCTCACCCGCTCCCCCCAGCACTGCAGCTGTCAAATCTTCCAGTCCCCGCTCCTGTGTTGTCTTTCTGATGATGTCCCGCTCCGCCAATCACAGAATCACAGGATGAAGCAAGAACAACACGGCAGCAGCATCGGCAGAGAGGGTGGGGTAAGTATGCCTCTTTGAACCCTATGGAGATGCTGCGGCATTACCTGAAGAGGGCGCTGTACACACGCCATCCCTGAAACATATGTAGGTAGGATGATCCACAATTCTGTCATTGTTGAGCAAATCTTATTAGCAGCTACAGGGAAGGTTTGAGATGGATCTACAGGTTAAAGGGGTACTCCCCTGGAAAACTTTTTTTTATATTTAAATCAACTGGTACCAGAAAGTTAAACAAATTTGTAAATGACTTCTATTAAAAAATCTTAATCCTTCCAGTACTTATCAGCTTCAATTTGCTCCACAGGAAGTTCTTTTCTTTTTGAATTTCCTTTTCAGTCTGACCACAGTGCTCTCTGCTGACACCTCTGTCCATTTTAGGAACTGTCCAGAGCAGAAGAGGTTTGCTGTGGGGACTTGCTCCTACTCTGGGCAGTTCCTAAAATGAACAGAGATGTCAGCAGAGAGAACTGTGGTCAGACAGAAAGGAAATTCAAAAAGAAAAGAACTTCCTGTGGAGCAAATTGAAGCTGATAAGTACTGGAAGGATTAAGATTTTATTTGTAAATAGGAGTAATTTACAAATCTGTTTATCTTTCTGGCACCAATTGATTAAAAAAAAAATGTGTTCCAGTGGAGTACCCCTTTAATAAAGGCAATAAGGTTCACTTATGTTTCCCCCTGCACTGTGAATGTTTACTCAATAAAAGACATGATCTGCTTCTGTCATTTATTACATTGTGTTTGCCCATAATTGTGACTAACAATCGGACCAGATTTTATTAGTAATCCAGGGAATACCATAGGGTTCACTTACTTTTTCTAATAAACCTCCTGACCCTGCGCGAGACTGTTTTCTTAATTCCGCTCCCCCTGGATTTCTGACCATTACCGCCCGCTCCTGTAAGGTGTGTGTTCCACTCCCACAAAACGTTTCTTCAATACCACCCGCTCCCATAAACATTTTGCCCCAGATTTTAGAAATAATAACCCCCCCCCCCCCCTTATGTTTTCATTACCCCTGTGCCATTTCATTATCCCCTTCTGCCATATTATCAGCCAGTTGTGTCATTTTAGAGGCTTGTGGGACTGCGCAGTATTTTGCAGGACCTGCTGTATGTACTGTGACGGCCCCTGCCCTCCCACCCACAAGCACCCCGTTACCGCCAGCAAGTTTTTTTTTTTTATTAGATCCTGCGGGATCCCAATCATGATACAGGGCTCTACATTGCATAAAACCTGATTTGTTCCATAGTTCACTGTATTCACCACTAGATGGAGCTGTTGCTGTTTTAATACTCACCCCAGCTTAGCCGGGGCTTCTTGTCTGATTTATAGCCATCATTTTTAATGTAAAAATGACTTGTTATCCCCTTCGGGAGGCGGACAATTTTCATTATTCCCCCCCCCCCCCCCCCCTCACCTTTTTAGAACGATGACACTTTTATTTGAGAGACTTTTAAGGACTTATTGTTTTTCCAGCAAAGTTGTAATTTTTAAGGGGCAGTTTCATTTTAACATATAATGTATTGTAAGAAAAGGGGTTATTTTAGGGTGTTTAATTTTTACATCAGTCACAGTGCAGTAAAGCTGACATGTTATCTTTATATTGCAGGTCAGTACAATTACAGCCATGTAGATAGCTTATATTCGATTTTGCGACTTATAACCTTTTACGAGATCTTGGGTCTTCCGGCAGGACAATGACCCCAAATATACGTCAAAAAGCCCCAGAAATGGATGACAACAAAGCGCTGGAGAGTTCTGAAGTGGCAGCAATGAGTCCAGATCTAAATCCCATTGAACACCTGTGGAGAGATCTTATAATTACTGCTGGGAAAAGGCGCCGTCCAATAAGAGACCGGGAGCAGTTTGTAAAGGAAGAGTGGTCCAACATTCCGGCTGAGAGGTGTAAGAAGCTTATTGATGGTTATAGGAAGCCACTGATTTCACTTATTTTTTCAAAAGGGTGTGCAACCAAAAATTAGGTTAGGGGTGCCAATAATTTTGTCCAGAACATTTTTGGAGTTTGGTGACATTATGTCCAATTAGATTTTTTTCCTCCCTTTTTTGGTTTAGTTCCAATATACAAAAAGGGAATGATCATGTGTATAGCAAAACATTAAGGGGTGCCAACATTTACAGCCATGACTGTATATATATATGTGTGTGTGTGTGTGTGTGTATGTATATATATATATATATATATATATATATATATATATATATATATGCATCCCTCATGTTCTGATCCCTATTACTATTTTTATTTTTCCATCTACGGAGCTGTGTGAGGACGTTTGTTTTGCAGTTATCTGTAGTTTTTATTGGGACCATTATCGGACTTTATGATCCACCACCACAAGGGAGGGACATGCCCCTTCCCACCACACACCAATCACCTCCCACCACCACTAGGGAGGGACACACCCCCTCCCGCCACACACCATGCACCTCCCACCACCACAAGGGAGGGACACGCCCCTTCCCACCACACACCAATCACCTCCCACCACAACAAGGGAGGGGAAACACCCCCTCCCCCCACACACCAATCACCTCCCACCACCACAAGGGAGGGACACACCCCCTCCCCCCACACACCAATCACCTCCAACCACCACAAAGGAGGGACACGCCCCCTCCCACCACACACCAATCACCTCACACCACCACAGGAGAGGGACCGCCACCCTCCCACCACACACACATATATATATATATATGATACTTGGTAGAAAAGAAACACGCTGTGACTCGCCACGTATGATGCTGTGTCTTTTATTGCCGTTCGTAGAACATCATGTTAGGTACAGGCAAAAAGGAGACATCGGGGGCTGTGCGGTGGGGAGAGGAAGGTAAGGACGGAGTGGGGAGGTCCCAAGACGACCACCTAGTTTGGCATCAACTGATGCTTCTTCCGGTCTTGGGTAAACACAGGGGTTAGGGGATTAAATAGAGGAAACCACCCTCAAACAGGAGGGGGAGGAGGAACAAACACACCCTCCAAATCCTCACCTCTAATACCAAAACGGATAATGTGAATAGAAACAAAAAACCGCTCACCATTAATAAAAACACCTATTTAAAATAAAACTAACTGCAACCCGGCTACAGTTATGGGGACAAGTCATATCTATCATTCAAACCTATTGCACTAAGTGCGTTAAGGTGACTTATCCAGCGTATTTCTTTTTTCATTAAAACTTTATCGCTATCAATGGCCCTGCCTGCAGCCATTACTCATTCGACGCCAGCAAATTTAAGATGTTGGATATTATTATTATGGACTTCTTTCATGTGTGTTATTAATTTTTGCGAACCCTTTCCTGTAGTAAAGCTGTATAGATGCTCCTTGATCCTTTTATTTAGACACCTTTCAGTTTTTCCGATGTAATACATGCCGAAAGTACACAGTAGGGCATATACTACGTGTGTACTGTGGCATGTGATCAATTCCCTAACTTGGATGGTCCTCCCACCTAGTGTAGATTAAGGTGGCATACGCTGCAATTCTTACAAGGGTAGTTTCCTTTTGGGGCTACATTACTTAACCAGTTGTTACTTTGTTTCTCACTACGGTTTCTTTTTTATTGTTAATGTAGCCTCCTATAGTTGTATTTCTCTTGTAAGTAATTATCGGGCGAAATTTGGCTACATTAGCTATGTCGGAATCCGATTCTAATATGTGCCAATGACTATGGATAATTTTATTGATGGTGTCATTCATAGGGGAGTTATGGAAACTGAACACAAACCTTTTATTCTCTAGCAACTTATTATGATGGGGCTGAATCTGGATTTCTTTTTTCGTTTTTCTTTCCACTCGTTCGTAAGCTTTTTCTACCACAGCCTGTGGATAAGCTCTCTGTTTTAGCCTCTCCTTCAATTCCCTCGCCTGAGTTTGGTACAAAGCGCCTTCCGTGTTAACCCTTTTCAAGCAAAGGAATTGACTATAGGGAATCCCTTGTTGAACATGTTTAGGATGGGAGCTGTGATAATGAAGTAACGAATTCTGGGACATTTCTTTTCTGTAACCCGTTGTTTTAATTTTATTGTCCTCTACCCATAAATGGACGTCCAGGAAATCTAATTCCTGTCCTCCAAATTCATGGATAAAGAACATATTTAGATCGTTATTTAAAAATTGCACAAATTCCCCAAACAGTTTTGCTGACCCATCCCAAATGATGAACACGTCGTCGACGTAGCATAAGTATAGTTTTATGTAATTGATGTACGGATTGCAGGATGTATAAATGTACTTGCTTTCCAGCATTGCTAAAAAAGTGTTAGCATATGTGCAAGATATCGGGGTACCCATCGCAGTACCCCGGTTTTGCACATATCAACTCCCTGCCTGTTGGAATGTATTTTGGTGGAGGACCAATTCAACTCCCTCCGCCACGAAATCCTGGAAGGTTTTGGACTTGTCAGAGCTTTCAAGGAAAGCCCTAGGAGCCTGTATACCCGCCCCATGTGGGATCCGAGTATACAGGCTCTCGACATCAATGGATGCTAAACTATAAGTGTTTTCCTATTGGAAATCCTGAAGGGCTCTCAAAAGTTCGTCAGTATTTAAAAAAAAGGCCGGGATACAAGGAAGGAGGGGGGACACCAGCCATTCTAAATAAGATGAAATCGGTTCAGTCGCGGACCCAATCCCCGAGACAATAGGACGTCCCGGGGGCTGGGTCCGCGACTTATGAACCTTAGGAAGAAGATACCATTTTGGGGTCCGCGGAGAAGATGGAATTAATCGTTCGGCCATTTTTTCCATCTAAAATCCCCAATCTAACATATTTGTTTAAATAAGATCTAACTTTGTTCATAACTTTCCCTGTGGGGTTTTCACTTAGTTTAGTGTAAACATTCTTGTCTGAGAGCTGGCATTCTACTTCCAAGTCGTACTGGTCCTTGGACCAGACGACGATGGAGCCGCCTTTATCGGCCTTGGATACGACCAATTCCGATTTCTCTGCCAGCCAATCAAGGGCTTTTTTTCTCTGGGTAAATTAATGCCCTAATGTCTTTGAGGACCGCTCTCTGGAAGGTGTCGACTGCTCCACCTGGGACGGGTTGGGGATTAAAGCTAGATGGATTCCCTCCTGAAAAATAAGGTTGTTTATTTGTACTAATGGCTACACTGTTTCCTCCCTGTAATTCACATAATATATCTAGGCATTGACGCTCTCTTTGTGTGAATTCTTGCACTATAGGAAAATCAAATAAACTCGCATCACAGGGGATTTCTCCCTCTTTTTTTGCTGCTACTGTGTTAGTTTTAATGTTTGCAAAGTGCTTATGTATATTGACTTTCCGAAGGGCTTTATACAGTTCAACTTCAAAATGATGTAGACGAAAATTTTCTGTAAGACCGAAATTCAATCCTTTGGAAAGTGCGGAAAGGCATGCTTCGGGTAACGTAACATCCGATAAATCTATCACATTAGGGTACTCATTCAGACCCTCCAAGATACATTCTTGCGTTTTTTTCTTTTACTCCTCCGAGTTCTCCGCCTAAAGGGAAAGTTGGTTTATTCGTGGCTCCGCTCATATGTACTGGTTTCTTTGGTTCGTCAGATGAGCTTGTCTCAGTCTCTGTGGTAAGATAATCGGTTTTATTTTTCTTATTAGCTTTTTTACTAGGATTGCGTCTAGATGGTCGCTGACGTTGGAATGGTTTTTGTTTACCCCATGTAAACACCATATCATCATCAAAGTCCTTTTTGTCCCTAATATACTTGTCGCGCTTTTGTAATTTTATTTCATCTTGCAGTTGTGTTAAGCGGCTCTTGTTTAATGAAGTTGTTATACTTTTCTTCGGATATACGTGTCCGTAATTCTGCTTTAGCCCACATTAATGTGGTAGTCACCATTACATAGTCCTTGTTATTTTTGTCCAATACCAGGCGCTGCAGGTTCAAGGAGTGCTTAAGATCAGTTTTCCACTGCGAAATAAACTCAGGGTCGTCGAAGAACTGTGAAGGGTTTTTGTAAACCCGGAGTCCTCGTGGGACTTGGCCAGCTTCGACATAGGCTGTCAATGATTGAACAGTCCAAAAAATACGTATCTCACGTTCTGCTAAATTTTGTATTTTATGCTCTAGAGCTTTCAGGCTCAAGAGCTGCAGCTCGTCCTGAGTGTTGCAAGTTAGAAAGAACCCCCCTGCGTCCTCTCTCCCCACCGTAAAACGGGATCCCTGACTTTCCAGATATTCATTAACGTCCATCATTGTGGTGGACGGCCTTGGGTTTGGCGTGCTCATAGCTGCTGAAGGTAAATCCTTGTAAACTGGAAGATAGAAGGCTCGGCACTGCTCTCCAACTATGGGTCAATGAATATGATCGGTACAGGTGTAAACGACAGTCCCTCTTGGCTCAGTGGGGTGCTAGCGTGGGAAAGATGTAGCAAATGATATGATACTTGGTAGAAAAGAAACACGCTGCGACTTATGATGCTGTGTCTTTTATAGCCGTTCGTAGAACCTCATGTTAGGTACAGGCAAAACGGAGACATCGGGGGCTGTGCGGTGGGGAGAGGAAGGTAAGGACGGAGTGGGGAGGTCCCAAGACGACCAGCTAGTTTGGCATCAACTGATGCTTCTTCCGGTCTTGGGTAAACACAGGTGTTAGGTGATTAAATAGAGGAAACCACCCTCAAACAGGAGGGGGAGGAGGAACAAACACACCCTCCAAATCCTCACCTCTAATACAAAAACGGATAATGTAAATAGATACAAAAAAACGCTCACCATTAATAAAAACACCTATTTAAAATCAAACTAACTGCAACCCGGCTACAGTTATGGGGACAAGTCATATCTATCATTCAAACCGATTGCACTAAGTGCGTTAAGGTGACTTATCCAGCGTATTTCTTTTTTCATTAAAACTTTATCGCTATCAATGGCCCTGCCTGCAGCCATTACTCGTTCGATGCCAGGTGTCTAATCACCTAACACCTGTGTTTACCCAAGACCGGAAGAAGCATCAGTTGATGCCAAACTAGCTGGTCGTCTTGGGACCTCCCCACTCCGTCCTTACCTTCCTCTCCCCACCGCACAGCCCCCGATGTCTCCTTTTTGCCTGTACCTAACATGATGTTCTACAAAGGCTATAAAAGACACAGCATCATACGTCGCAGCGTGTATCTTTTCTACCAAGTATCATATCATTTGCTACATCTTTCCCACGCTAGCACCCCACTGAGCCAAGAGGGACTGTCGTTTACACCTGTACGAATCATATTCATTGACCCGTAATTGGAGAGCAGTGCCGAGCCTTCTATCTTCCAGTTTACAAGGATATATATATATATATATATATATATATATATATATACCGTATTTTTCGTCCTATAGGACGCACCGGCGTATAAGACGCACCCAATTTATAGGTGCAAAATCTAAAAAAATTAAGATTTTTAACCCAATAGTGGTCTTCAACCTGCAAACCTCCAGATGTTGCAAAACTACAACTCCCAGCATGCCCGGACAGCCGTTGGCTGTCCGGGCATGCTGGGAGTTGTAGTTTTGCAACATCTGAAGGTCCGCAGATTGAAGACCACTGCAGGAGGAGGTAATACTCACGTGTCCCCGCTGCTCCGGACCCGTCACCGCTGCCCTGGATGTCGCTCCATCGCTGTCGCCGTGTCCCCGTCGCTCCGGAACGTCTCTGCTGCCGGCCGGGTATCCTCGCTCTCCGTCGCCGCCATCACGTCGTTACGCACACCGACGCACGTACGCAACGACGTGATGACGAGGAAGGAGAGCGCCGGCCATACAGGGGATCCCTGAACGGAGAAGACACCGAGGAGGCAGGTAAGGTCCCTCCCGGTGTCCTGTAAGCACTAACTCGGCTATTCAGTCGGGCTGTTCGGGATCGCGGCGGTGAAATCGCGGCGGTCCCGAACAACCCGACTGAACAGCCGGGTTAGTGTCACTTTCCCTTCAGACGCGGCGGTCAGCTTTGATTGCCGCGTCTGAAGGGTTAATACAGGACATCACCGCGATCAGTGATGTACTGTATTAGCCGCGGGTCCCGGCCGTTGATGGCCGCAGGGACCGCCGCGATAGGGGTGTATTCGCAGTATAAGACAGTTTTGGGGAAGAAAAAGTGCGTCTTATACGGCGAAAAATACGGTATATATATATATAGAGAAAAAAAAATCAATGGCGCAGCACTCCAATAAAAAGGTGCAAGTTTATTCACATATATCTCATAACAGCAACGTTTCTGCTCCTATGGAGCCATTTTCAAGCCTTGAAAATGGCTCCATAGGAGCAGAAACGTTGCTGTTATGAGATATATGTGAATAAACTTGCACCTTTTTATTGGAGTGCTGCGCCATTGATTTTTTTTCTATAGAATTGAAGCCCTGATCAGGCTTTTGGGTCGCTGGCACCACCGTTTGTATATATATATATATATATATATTTTTTTTTTTCTGACAGGTACGCTTTAAACTTCTGCGTTTTTTTTTTTTTTTATTATTTTTGATCCCAGATGAAAAGAAAAAGGTATCGCCTCCAGCTTCCAGTAAATATATAGTATTCAAAATGTTTTAGAACATTGTTAAATGAAATCTCCAATTCAATCAATAAAAAAATTCAAATGAACGGCCAAGACGTTCTGAACGGCCACGAGTTCTAGACGCGTTGGAGTTTCAATTGAATTTTTTTTTATGAATTGAATTGGAGATTATTTTTCTGTCTTTTAAAAATGTTCTAATAAATTTGGGGTTTTATATTTACTGGAAGCTGGTGACGCTATCTTTGTCTCTTCACGTGGATTCCGGGAATCGGCCCGAAATGTTAAAGGGGTACTCCGGTGGAAAACTTTTTTTTTTTTTTTTTAAATCAACTGGTGCCAGAAAGTTAAACAGATTTGTAAATGACTTCTATTAAAAAAAATCTTAATCCTTCCAGTACTTATTAGCTGCTGAATACTACAGAGGAAATTATTTTCTTTTTGGAACGCAGAGCTCTCTACTGACATCACAAGCACAGTGCTCTCTGCTGACATCTCTGTCCATTTTAGGAACTGTCCAGAGCAGCATATGTTTTCTATGGGGATTTTATCCTACTCTGGACAGTTCTTAAAATGGACAGAGGTGTCAGCAGAGAACACTGTGGTCATGATGTCAGCAGAGAGCTCTGTGTTCCAAAAAGAAAATAATTTCCTCTGTAGTATTCAGCAGCTAATAAGTACAGGAAGGATTAAGATTTTTTAATAGAAGTAATTTACAAATGTGTTTAACTTTCTGGCACCAGTTGATTTAAAAAAAATAAATAAATAAATAAATAAATTTTTCCACCGGAGTACCCCTTTAAGTCAACTGTATTTAAAATTATACAGTATTTAGTCTCAATGGGATGGCTCTCCCCAGTGTTTTCCAAACAGTGCCTCCAGCTGTTGCAAAACTGCAACTCCCAGCATGCCCGGACAGCCGTAGGCAGTACTTATCAGCTGCTGCATGCTCCACAGGAAGTTGTGTAGTTTTGTTCCAGTCTGACCACAGTGCTCTCTGCTGACACCTCTGTCCATGGCAGGAACTGTCCAGAGCAGGAGAGGTTTGCTATGGGGATTTGTTCCTGCTCTGGACAGTTCCTGACATGGACAGAGGTGTCAGCAGAGAGCACTGTGGTCAGACAAAAAAAGAACTACACAACTTCCTCTGTAGTATACAGCAGCTGATAAGTACTGGAAGGATTAAGATTTTTAAATAGAAGTAATTTACAAATCTGTTTCACTTCCTGGCACCAGTTGATTAAAAATATATATATAAAAAAAAATAATTCCACCGGAGTACCCTTTTAATATTACCCAAAGATAATGTTTATTATGGGGAAAAAAGAGGTATATAAACCCTTTGTGAAAAAGCAATAACTGGTTGTGTCACCAACAACTGTGATCAAGCGTTTGCGATAACTGGCAATGAGACTTTCACATTGCTGTGGAGGGATTTTGGCATACTCTTCTTTTCAGAATAGTTTTAAAGGGGTACTCTAGAGTAATAAAAAAAAAAAAAACTGTTTTCAAATCAACTGGTGCCAGAAAGTTATCCCAGTTTGTAAATTAATTCTGTTTATAAATCTTAATCATTCCAGTACTTATCAGCTGCTGTATGCTCCACAGGAAGTTGTGTAGTTCTTTCCATTCTGACCACAGTGCTCTCTGCTGACACCTCTGTCCATGCCAGGAACTGTCCGGAGCAGGAGAGGTTTGCTATGGGGATTTGCTCCTGCTCCGGACAGTTCCTGACATGGACAGAGATGGCAGCAGAGAGCACTGTGGTTAGAATGGAAAGAACTACACAACTTCATCTGGAGCACACAGCAGCTGATAAATACTGGAAGGATGAGGATTTTTACCTAAAATTAATTTACAAATCTGTATAACTTTTGAGCACGAGTTGATTAGAAATTTTTTTTTCCACCAGAGTACTCCTTTAATTCATCCACGCTGGAGAGTTTTCGAGCATGGACTGATAGGGGTACTCCGGCGCTAAGACATCTTATCCCCTATCCAAAGGATAGGGGATAAGATGCCTGATCACGGGGGTCCCGCTACTGGGGACCCATGTGATCTTGCACGCAGCACCCCGTTATAATCAGTCCCAGGAGCGTGTTCGCTCCGAGTCTGATTACTGGCGATCACGGGGGCCGGTATGATGTCACGCTCCGCCCCCTCAATGCAAGCCTATGGGAGGGGGCGTGACAGCTGTCACGCCCCCTCCCATAGGTTTGCATTGAGGGGGCGGAGCGTGACAGGACAGGACAGGGAGGCTTGGAGTTCTTTAGATATTGTTGTGGGTTCTTTAGTGACCTCTTGGATGCGTCCTCACTGCATTTTTTGGATAATTTTGGTAGGCCAGTCACTCCTTGGAAGGTTCAACAGTCTTCTAAGTTTTCTCTATCAGTGGATAATGGTTGTCCCCGTGGTTCACTGGAGTCCCAAGTCTTAAAAAAAATGGCTTGTAACCCTTTCCATACTGATGGATGGGAGTATAACTGAAGAAAAAAGCTGGCGATGGCGCTGCTTGATCGGGTTAATTCACAGGAGTCCAGATGTAAAGAGTATCAAAATGTTATTGACACAAAATTCAATAGGACAGAACATTAGCAAAGAACAAGACGCGTTTCGGGAGTAAATTCTCCCTTTGTCAATTGTGAGAAGTCTGATGAGATGGAGCCAAATACAGGAATATGTACAGTTGAATTTGGCGCCAAGGGGCAGGTCAGAGTTCACATGGGTGGTCACTAGTGTGGGTGTCACAAAGGTTATGAAAGATCTTTTACAGAAAACCTAATCAAAGTTACCATGTGTTGTAATAAAGACATAGGAGGGGACATATATTCAATAAAGTATTTGAAATGGACAAAAATGAGAGCTTTCGCGTTTATTCCAAAAAGTCTTCACATTCTGTTTAATGGAGAAATGAAAACGAGGCTTGGTTCCCCTCGGACTGGAGCGAGGTCCTGGTGGTCCGGGTGTGTGTACCTAGGACTGCCTGCTCGCCGGTACACACAACTGTGTAGGAGGGAGAGCTTCTGGATATTTAAACTTAAAACGTTGGTCCCGCAAGGGTTGGTTGGTCCCGCAACCTATCATGACCGTTCTGAAAAAGCCGATGTACGTCACTATATTCCACTTGCCATGACTAAGGGTCCAGCTTGACCCGAAACGCGTTGGTGTTTCTGTGTGCTCCATGTGATCGCCTAATAAAGCTCCTGTTTGACTCTATCCTGCGCTGGACATTTCCTTTGCTATTTTATTCCACTGTACCTCCATAATAATACGCCGCCCCTCGGAAATCCTGATTGGATAAATACGCATCAAGTCATCACCTACCACACACATGCCTACGAGATGTGTTTTACCCCATAGAGCTCCATTGAGAGATAGGCCACCATCTGATTGGCTTCCAACTGATGCGATTTTAGGCTATCAATGTTCTACAATGAAAAGATGGGGATTGGTCCAGAACCCTTCCTTTTGAAAATACAATTTGCCGCCGGCTTCTCTTTTACCAGACCGCAGAGAACATTTTCTGATTGGCCGTACGTCCACTCAGCAAGCTTCCTGATTGGTCGCCTCACAATATGCCGAACAGTGCATCCTACACTGCATGACGTCACTCCAGTACCACGACCCGATTGGTCGCTCTCCCTATGAATGAAATAGGTGGGCATATGCCGTACTACACAAACGTATATGTCCATCCGATCCCGCGATCCCATTGGTCGCTCTTCATATGAAAGAAAGGCGGGCAGTCCTAGGTACACACACCCGGACCTCGCTCCAGTCCGAGGGGAACCAAGCCTCGTTTTCATTTCTCCATTGAACAGAATGTGAAGACTTTTTGGAATAAACACGAAAGGTCTCATTTTTGTTCATGTCAAATACTTTATTCAATATATGTCCCCTTCTATGTTTTTATTACAACACATGGTAACTTTGATTAAGTTTTCTGTAAAAGATCTTTCATAACCTTTGTGACACCCACACAAGCGACCACCCATGTGAACTCTGACCTCCCCCTTGGCGCTAAATTCAACTGTACATATTCCTGTATTTGGCCCCATCTCATCAGCCCCATTTCTCACAACTGACAAAGGGAGAATTTACTCCCGAAACGCGTCTTGTACTTTGCTAATGTTCTGTCCTATTGTATTTTGTGTCAATAAAATTTTGATACTCTTTACATCTGGACGCCTGTAAATTAACCTGATCGAGCAGCGCCATCGCCAGCTTTTTTCTTCAGTTATACTCCTGTCTACTTGCTGACCCCTTCGAGGACATTGGCCGTACCAGTGGGCTGCAGCTCCGGATCGTACATCTTACCCCAACACGGAGGGGTTATACGCATGAACCCAAGGTTCACCCAAGGTGAGCATACTACCACCCTAAGACCTACACATCTGTATATATACAAGCACTGCTTCCATCTAACTGTATGCAATTGAGAAAGAGGGAGCTTGCCCTCGAAACGCTTATCAAACTTTCCATGTATGAATAAAATACATGAAATTTCATCCTCCCGTCTCTGACTCCTTACGTATCCATCGAGGCAGCAGGATTTTTCTTTTTTGCGTCATACCCTAAGACCTAGGGACCCACCGATCCCACGGAATTACACAATGCGCTGTCCGCTTTTTCTTTCAATCCTATATTTCTCAGACTGATGGATGTCAATTACTTACTGTAAATTCAAGATTTAAAAGGAAAGTGCGGGAGGGGGGGGGGGGGGGGGGGGGCAGTTTTTTCACATAGGGCCATAAAGGTTCTGATAGTTTTTCCCATAATAAATGAAATGATCACTTGAAAACTGCATTTTGTCCTGACTTTGGTCTTTTGTTTGATGACCTGAAACATTTGTGACAAATGTGCAAAAAATATAAGAAATCAGAAAGGAGCACATGGTTTTCTACAGCACTGTATATATTTTAAAGGGGTACTGGTTTTGGAAGTGATGGGCCGTTCAGCCAATCACCGACCAAAGAAGTGTCGCACCTCAGCCGGTGACTGTCTGAGGAGGCCGAGACCAGTTCATCTTGCAAAGATCGGAGGTAAGTGACGGGCCCTGTTCTGGACTCTTTTTTTTCAGCTTGGACACTTATCCTCAAGACTCTTGCCATTTTGAGCTTAATAAACAAAAGGTAAATTGAACAATATCTTTTTTTAAATAAATTTAACAATTTGTTTTATTTTTCCCCATAGACGATGAAGCCCAGGAATCTGCTCTGTCTATAGAGGTATGAGAGCCCTGGTGTTTATAATGCTCCATCATGTCTATATGCTGTTACCTTTTTTGCATTATAATTTACAAGAATATGCAGCTAAAAATAACTGCAGGCAGCTGCATAGCAACAGCCCACGTGACACCGTGACAACAAGAAAAAGCAGGAATTTTTTTCGCCATTTAAAGGAGACCTTTTAAGGCCGGGTTCATGTATATCGGACAAGTTGGCATAGTTATCCTCCGGCGTAGATTTTGCATGTATTGTTTTTCAATCTGAGTTAAAGGGGTACTCCACTGCTCAGTGTTTGGCACAAACTGTCTCCGAACGCTGGAGCCGGGAGCTCGTGACGTCATAGCCCCACCCCCTCATGACATCACGCCGCGCCCCCTCAATGCAAGTCTATGGGAGGGGGCGTGATGGCTGTGAGGCCCCCTCCTATAGACTTGCATTGAGGGGGTGGGGTGTGATGTCATGAGGGGGCGGGTCTATGATGTCACAAGCTCCCGGCACAAACGTTCGGATTAGTTTGTTCCAAACGCTGAGCAGCGGAATACCCCTTTAACAGATCCCGTACTTATGGTGGCAATGCATTCCGCAGGACTCTGGCTTGCCAGACATATGTAAACCAGGCCTAGGGATGTTTACTCCTGTATTTTATATAGGGCGGTACCCTTTCCCTTGAGAACAGTACTAATGGCAAAGCAGTCATTCATTGTGAATGGCTGTGTAAGTATCTGTTCACATATACAGTGGTGACAGATACCAATGTAGCCCAATCGACCCCTTTGGTCCTTTAGATTCCATTGTGCTGTCTGTCATGTAGGCATAAAGATTGGCGCTGCATGCATGCTGGGATCTGCAAAAGAAAACCTCCGGACACAGATGTGAACGCAGTGATGGATGGTTATATGGATGTACACAGTCATGGCCGTAAAATGAGATTTTTGTACTCACCGTAAAATCTCTTTCTCGTAGCGCTCATTGGTGGACACCGAACTGATGGGTATATGCTCTTGCCACTAGGAGGCGTTGACACTAGGAAAAAAAAATCGGCTCCTACCTGTCAGGATATACCCGCCCACTGGAAGTGAGGAAACCAGTTTTGTCACAAAGCAGTAGGAGAAGCCAACAAGAAATAAGTCCGAAGGACCCTAGAAAGGAATCCCAGAGAAACAATTCAAGAACCGGAAAGAATAATCCGGAAAAAGGAAGAAGAAATGGGTGGGTGCGGTGTCCCCCAATGAGAGCTACGAGAAAGAGATTTTACGGTGAGTACAAAAATCTCCTTTTCTCTGGCGCTCTTCATTGGGGGACACCGAACTGATGGGACGTACCAAACCAGTCCCCTAGGGTGGGAAAAATACAACCACCGGAAAGAAAGGATCAGTCCCAAGACTGAACCCCAGAGTCCACGGGGTCCGTGGACGAGCCCCCAGGTCGGAGAAAGACCAGAGCCAGAAATTGAGCTCCCAGAAGATCGCCCGACCAGGAAGAGGGATTAGGACCCCAAGGAAAAAGGCCGACCTCTGGGGGGACCAGACGAGAAATTGATATGTCAGGGTCACCTGGAAAACGAACAACCCCAGAGGAGTAAGGAAAAGCAGACGTCCGCGAAAAGACACCGGACGATCACTATATAAAGGAACATGAAGAAGAGAAGGAGTGCAGTAGAGAGAAAACCGCCCGCCTGTTGGGCTAGTGGTGGAGTCTGGGTCGAAACAGAACACATGCCCAAGATCGGAACCAGCACCAAGGGTGAACCGAAAAAACTGCCTGAAAGGAAGGCACACCAAAGCAGCCAAGGACAGAGTCCGAGCCAAGGATCAGAAAGTCATAGATCCAGTGGTCCGAGTGGACCCGAGCACCCCTACGAAAAAAAAAAACATCCAGCCAGAACAGGAAAGGAGGGGAGGAACAAAGGAGAGCACAACTAGGACTCCCAGGGTCTGGGCGCAGGAAGGATTGTGCTCGGAGACCTAGGTGTCAGTGCGTATAATTGACACAGACAAAAAAAGGGAAAGAAGAACCAACTCTTCCATGGAGATGGCACAAAGTCCTCCAGCAGAGGAGAGAGGCCAGGCTGCATGAGCAGCAGTACAAAACCAAGAAGAGAGCCAGGCCGCAAAGGTAGCCGGCAAGCCCACAGCCCAGACAGAAAGAAACACTGAGGAGGGCCCTCGGAAAGGCCAAGGGCCCCACCGATATCCCACCTAAAAGGGGGGAACAACAAGACAGCATCATCTCGGAAGCAGAAGCCAGTAAGGACCCGTGCCAAGCCCCCTGATCCCCACACCCCCTGCGGAAAGACCACGGGACAAGAGGTGGGTGGACAGAGCCCCCCGACCTCAGGGGCAGCCCGACTCTGTCCAGAAGGGCAACAGGAGACCCCAGAGGGGGCGAAAGCCAGGACACTGGAGCAGGGCAACGATAGCAGTGGGGTACCAGGGCCGCCACACAAAGAACAAAAAACCGCAGACATCCCAAGAAAGAAGGAATGTAGTGCAGGAACCTGCAGACACAGGTAGACACACAGGGAGAGGGCATCAAGAACCCGCAGATACGCACACAGCGGGTCAATGCAAGAGGAAAAAAAGCAAATTGGACATAATGTCACCAAACTCCAAAAATGGGCTGGACAAAATTATTGGCACCCTTTCAAAATTGTGGATAAATAAGATTGTTGCAAGCGTGTGATGTTCCTTTAAACTCACCTGGGGCAAGTAACAGGTGTGGGAAAAAAAAAAAAAAATCACACCTGAAAGCAGATAAAAAGGAGAGAAGTTCACTTAGTCTTTGCATTGTGTGTCTCTGTGTGCCACACTAAGCATGGACAACAGAAAGAGGAGAACTGTCTGAGGACTTGAGAACCAAAATTGTGGAAAAATATCAACAATCTGAAGGTTACGAGTCCATCTCCAGAGATCTAGATTTGCCTTTGTCCACAGTGCACAACATTGTCAAGCAGTTTGCAACCTATGGTACTGTAGCTAATTTCCCTGGGCGTGGACGGAAGAGAAAAATTGATGAAAGGATGGTGGATAAGCAGCCCCAAACAAGTTCCAAAGATATTCAAGCTGTCCTGCAGGCTCATCCGTCGACATTTAAATGAAATGCTATGGCAGGAGATCCAGGAGGACCCCACTGCTGACACAGAGACATAAAAAAACAAGACCACATTTTGCCAAAATGAACTTGAGTAAGCCAAAATCCTTCTGGGAAAACATCTTGTGGACAGATGAGACCAAGATAGAGTTTTTTGGTAGAGCACATCATTCTACTGTTTACCGAAAACGGAATGAGGCCTACAAAGAAAAGAACACAGTACCTACAGTGAAATATGGTGGAGGGTCAATGATGTTTTGGCGGTTGTTTTGCTGCCTCTGGCACTGGGTGCCTTGAATGTGTACAAGGCATCATGAAATCTGAGGATTAACAACGGATTTTGGGTCAGAAAACTGAGTTTGCGTCCAAGATCTTGGGTCTTCCAGCAGGACAATGAAACCAAACATACGTTAAGAATGCCCCCAGAAAAGGATGGAAACAAAGTGCTGGAGAGTTCTGAAGGGGCAGCAATGAGTCCAGATCTAAATCCCATTGATCACCTGTGGAGAGATCTTAAAATTGCTGTTGGGAAAAGGCGCCTTCCAATAAGAGAGACCGGGAGCAGTTTGTAAAGGAAGAGTGGGTCAACATTCCGGCTGAGAGGTGTAAGAAGCTTATTGATGGTTATAGGAAGCCACTGATTTCAGTTATTTTTTCCAAAGGGTGTGCAACCAAATATTAAGTTAAGGTGCCAATAATTTTGTCCAGACCATTTTTGGAGTTTGGTGACATTATGTCCAATTTGCTTTTTTCCTCCCTTTTTTGGTTTAGTTCCAATGCACACAAAGGGAATAAACATGTGTATAGCAAAACATGTGTTACTGCAATCCTTTCCTGTGAGAAATACTTCATTTTCATGAAAAATTTCAGGGGTACCAACATTTACCGCCATGACTGTACATACCTTGGGTGTAGCCATAACCAGAATCAAACATCCCACTTGTTGTACCTGATGGTCAGTTGTTAGTAAGTATATTCTACAAAAAATTTCTCAAAGCCTGTGTAGAAGAAGAGTGGTGCAGTTGCCCATAGTAACCAATCAGGTCAATTTTATTTTATTTTTATTAATTTTTTTAAAATTTCTGACCTCCCCCTTTTATTTTAAATCCCCTTTATGGTAAGACCCCATGATGCCAACATGTGGTGGCCTATGGCGAAACAAGTTTGTCAACAATACTGCCGTTTTACTGGCAAGCATGTGCACCTATTGGCCATCATATGTAGGCATGGCTTTGTCCGCATGCGGCAACTGCAACATAAGAACTTACCTTGTGAAAGACTTTGACGTGATAAAAAAATTAAGCTTCATCAGCTGAAATTTAGACCATTGACATTTTCCAGCAAAACAATTAAGAAAAAGTTCTACACCAATGACCAGTGCACTCCCAATTATGCAAAAATGTACAAAAATCTTTATTTCAACACATAAATAGAACATACTCAAACACTGTAGAGAATAAGGATAATGCACTCACCACCAACTTGATCAGTAGAAAATCCAGGCTTTATTCAACTTGAAGCATCGGTGGACACGGGAGCGGGGGCGGCAACAAGTTTCGCGCACAACGGCGCTTCCTCTGGCCCGTATGGACAGACACACAGGGAGCATCGGTAGACAGGTGAGGCGGGGGGCGTATACAGGGGCGGCAGCAAGTTTCGCGCACAACGGCGCTTCCTCAGGCCCGTATGGACAGACACACAGGGAGCATCGGTAGACAGGTGAGGCGGGGGGCGTATACAGGGGCGGCAGCAAGTTTCGCGCACAACGGCACTTCCTCAGGCCCGTATGGACAGACACACAGGGAGCATCGGTAGACAGGTGAGGCGGGGGGCGTATACAGGGGCGGCAACAAGTTTTGCGCACAACGGCGCTTCCTCTGGCCCATACAGGCCAGAGGAAGCGCCGTTGTGTGCAAAACTTGTTGCCGCCCCTGTGTACGCCCCCCACCTCACCTGTCCACCGATGCTCCCTGTGTGTCTGTCCATCTGGATGTATATACCCTTGTTCAAGTTGAAAGCCTGGATTTTCTACTGACCAAGTTGGTGGTGAGTGCTAGAGATGAGCGAACTTACAGTAAATTCGATTTGTCACGAACTTCTCGGCTCGGCGGTTGCTGACTTATCCTGCATAAATTAGTTCAGCTTTCCGGTGTGCTCCGGTGGGCTGGAAAAGGTGGATACAGTCCTAGGAAAGAGTCTCCTAGGACTGTATCCACCTTTTCCAGCTCACGGGAGCACCTGAAAGCTGAACTAATTTATGCAGTAAAAGTCATCAACTGCTGAGCCGAGAAGTTCGTGACGAGTCGAATTTACTGTAAGTTCGCTCATCTCTAGTGAGTGTATTATCCTTATTCTTTAGGGTGCGTTCCCACCTGGCACATACGCAGCGTAATTTGCGGTAGCAGCGGGAAATACGTTGCATATTACCCGCTCACTATACACACAGGGCTTTCTGGGGGCAGCCCTATGCGTGCAGTGAGTTTTAGAGGCGGGGCCGTGTGCCAGCGTGACCGTGACGGGCGGCTCCGCCTCCAAAACTCACTACACACATAGAGCTGCCGCCAGAAAGCCCTGTGTGTATAGTGAGTGAGGAATACCCAGCGTATTTCCTGCTCCTGACGCAAATTTTGCGCAGCGTGAAATACGCTGCATATAAACCAGGTGGGAACGCACTCTTACAGTGTTTGAGTTTGTTGAAGCCTTTCAGTCTTGGGATAAGAGCACCTCCACGATTACATTGAGACTGACACACGTGCTGAATGCTGCTAAGGTTTATACCTACTAGCAGGGCCAGACTTTTCTCTTTACTCTGCTTGATGGATAAATAGAACATACATAAGACTTAAAGGGGTGGAAAACGTTATTTATTTATTTTTTTTAATCAACTGGTGCCAGAAAGTTAAACAGATTTGTAAATTACTTCTATTAAAAAATCTTAATCCTTCCAGTACTTATTAGCTGCTGAATACTACAGAGGAAATTATTTTCTTTTTGGAACACAGAGTTCTTTGCTGACATCACTAGCACAGTGCTCTCTGCTGACACCTCTGTCCATTTTAAGAACTGTCCAGAGTAGGAGAAAATCTCCATAGCAAACATATGCTGCTCTGGACAGTTCCTAAAATGGACAGAGATGTCAGCAGAGAGCACTGTGGTCATGATGTCAGCAGAGAGCTCTGTGTTCCAAAAAGAGAATAATTTCCTCTGTAGTATTCAGCAGCTTATAAGTACTGGAAGGATTACATTTTTTTAATAGAAGTAATTTACAAATCTGTTTAACTTTCTGGCACCAGTTGATTTAAAATATAAAAAGTTTTCCACCTTTAAAAACAATTAAAAAAATCTCCTAACAAGCTTCTCCACCCCACCCTAGGTGCCCGTCCCTTCACCTCCAAATCACCTGGTCCTCCCAACTTCCCCTCTCATGGACACATAAATCAAGGGCAGATGTCACTTGCTATCAATCAAAGGCGATATCACAATAAATGCTCATATGAATCAATCATAAACATAGTACATAGAATACGAGCATTTCCCATAGTGTAAAGAGCAACTTACAACATAAGCCCCTATAATACAATACAAGTAAAAGGAGGACCACATATATATTTACAAGATGCCAGGAGGGACGGGCATCCCAGAAAACCCACACGTCCTGTCACCCTGAGGAAGTCACCGACAGGTTGATGGAACGTGTGGGTTTTCTGGGATGCCCGTCCCTCCTGGCATCTTGTAAATATATATGTGGTCCTCCTTTTACTTGTATTGTATTATAGGGGCTTATGTTGTAAGTTGCTCTTTACACTATGGGAAATGCTCGTATTCTATGTACTATGTTTATGATTGATTCATATGAGCATTTATTGTGATATTGCCTTTGATAAGCAGTGACTGGGAGGACCAGGTGATTTGGAGGTAAAGGGACGGGCACCTAGGGTGGGGTAGCTTGTTAGGAGCTGTTTTAATTGTTTTTAAGTAACATAGTAACATAGTTCATAAGGTTGAAAAAAGACCGGAGTCCATCAAGTTCAATCTATAACCCTAATGAGTCCCTACTGAGTTGATCCAGAGGAAGGAAAAAAAAAACTCGTACTAGACATAAAAATTCCTTCCCGACTCCATATATGGCATCAGAATAAATCCCTGGATCAATGTTCTGTCCCTATAAATCTAGTATCTATAACCAGTAATGTTATTATTCTCCAAAAATGCATCCAGCCCCTTTTTGAACTCTATTACCGAGTTCATCATGACCACCTCCTCCGGATTCTCCACAGTCTCACTGCTCTTACAGTAAAGAACCCCCATCTTTGCTGGTGTAGAAACCTTCTTTCCTCTAGACATAGAGGATGCCCCCTTGTTATAGATACAGTCCTGGGTATAAATAGATCATGGAGAGATCTCTGTACTGTCCCCTGATATATTTATATATAGTTATTAGGTCTCCCCTAAGCCTTCTTTTTTATAAACGAAATAACCCTAATTCTGATAATCTTTCTGGGTACTGTAGTCCTCCCATTCCCCGTATTACCCTGGTTGCCCGTCTTTGAACCCTCTCCAGCTCCACTATATCTTTCTTGTACACTGGTACCCAGTACTGTACACTGTATTCTATGTGTGGTCTGACCAGTACTGTACACAGTATTCTATGTGTGGTCTGACCAGTACTGTACACAGTATTCCATGTATGGTCTGACCAGTACTGTACACAGTATTCCAGGTGTGGTCTGACCAGTACTGTACACAGTATTCTATGTGTGGTCTGACCAGTATTGTACACAGTATTCTATGTGTGGTCTGACCAGTACTGTACACAGTATTCCATGTGTGGTCTGACCAGTACTGTACACAGTATTCCATGTGTGGTCTGACCAGTACTGTACACAGTATTCCATGTGTGGTCTGACCAGTACTGTACACAGTATTCCATGTGTGGTCTGACCAGTACTGTACACAGTATTCCTTGTGTGGTCTGACCAGTACTGTACACAGTATTCTCTGTGTGGTCTGACCAGTACTGTACACAGTATTCCAGGTGTGGTCTGACCAGTACTGTACACAGTATTCCATGTGTGGTCTGACCAGTACTGTACACAGTATTCCATGTGTGGTCTGACCAGTACTGTACACAGTATTCCATGTGTGGTCTGACCAGTACTGTGCACAGTATTCCATGTGCGGTCTGACCAGTACTGCGCACAGTATTCCATGTGCGGTCTGACCAGTACTGCACACAGTATTCTCTGTGCGGTCTGACCAGTACTGCACACAGTATTCCAGGTGAGGTCTGACCAGTACTGTACACAGTATTCCAGGTGTGGTCTGACCAGTACTGTACACAGTATTCCATGTGTGGTCTGACCAGTACTGTACACAGTATTCCATGTGTGGTCTAACCAGTACTGTACACAGTATTCCATGTGTGGTCTGACCAGTACTGTACACAGTATTCCATGTGTGGTCTGACCAGTACTGTACACGGTATTCCATGTGTGGTCTGACCAGTACTGTACACGGTATTCCATGTGTGGTCTGACCAGTACTGTACACGGTATTCCATGTGTGGTCTGACCAGTACTGTGCACGGTATTCCATGTGTGGTCTGACCAGTACTGTACACGGTATTCCATGTGTGGTCTGACCAGTACTGTAAACGGTATTCCATGTGTGGTCTGACCAGTACTGTAAACGGTATTCCATGTGTGGTCTGACCAGTACTGTACACGGTATTCCCTGTGTGGTCTGACCAGTACTGTACACGGTATTCCCTGTGTGGTCTGACCAGTACTGTACACGGTATTCCCTGTGTGGTCTGACCAGTACTGTACACAGTATTCCCTGTGTGGTCTGACCAGTACTGTACACAGTATTCCCTGTGTGGTCTGACCAGTACTGTACACAGTATTCCATGTGTGGTCTGACCAGTACTGTACACAGTATTCCATGTGTGGTCTGACCAGTACTGTACACAGTATTCCATGTGTGGTCTGATCAGTACTGTACACAGCATTCCATGTGTGGTCTGATCAGTACTGTACACAGCATTCCTTGTGTGGTCTGACCAGAACTGTGCACAGTATTCCATGTGTGGTCTGACCAGTACTGTGCACAGTATTCCATGTGTGGTCTGACCAGTACTGTACACAGTATTCCATGTGTGGTCTGACCAGTACTGTACACAGTATTCCAGGTGTGGTCTGACCAGTACTGTACACAGTATTCCATGTGTGGTCTGACCAGTACTGTACACAGTATTCCATGTGTGGTCTGACCAGTACTGTACACAGTATTCCATGTGTGGTCTGACCAGTACTGTACACGGTATTCCATGTGTGGTCTGACCAGTACTGTACACGGTATTCCATGTGTGGTCTGACGAGTACTGTACACAGTATTCCATGTGTGGTCTGACCAGTACGGTACACAGTATTCCATGTGTGGTCTGACCAGTACTGTACACAGTATTCTATGTGTGGTCTGACTAGTACTGTACACAGTATTCCATGTGTGGTCTGACCAGTATTGTACACAGTATTCTATGTATGGTCTGACTAGTGATTTGTACAGCGGTAGAATTATTTCCTTGTCGTGGGCATCTAGGCCCCTATTGATGCCCCCCATGATTTTATTTGCCTTGGCAGCAGCTGCCCGACACTGGTCACTACAGCTAAATTTACTATTAACTAAGACTCCTAACTAAGTCCTTTTCCTACGTCTAATGTATGTTCTGATTATGTTGTGAAATAAAGATTTGTGCATTTTTGCATAATTGGGAGTGCACTGGTCATTGGTGTAGAACTTTTTCTTAGTGGTTTTGCTGTATACAGACTACACTTCAGTAGCACCCTTGTTGGACTATATTACCCGACATTGGGTTTTTGGGCTAAAGCCTGCTTTTCTTGCTGTCGAACATTGACATTTTCCATACACTTACCTGTAGGATTGCTCACCCTGCTGGGTCCCCTGACTCTCCCCGGCTTACTAGCCTGACTAATGACATGTCAGCGGCAGCGGCCCACCGCCTGCAGCAGTGATTGTCATGACAAGCAGTGTCTGGGGACAGGGGTGAGGAATAACAGAACACTTTTTTTCCTCCTGAGAAGACTCCATTTATGTATAAAAGACCTAGAAACTTAAAAGGGGTATTTCAGGAAAAAACTTGAGATATAGAGAGATATATAAATATTATCTATCTATCTATATCTCTATCTCAACTGGCTTTAGTAACTTAAACAGATTTGTAAGTTACTTCTATTAATAAATCTTAATCCTTCCATTAATTATCAGCTGCTGAAGTTGAGTTGTTCTTTTCTGTCTGACAACAGTGCTCTCTGCTGACATCTCTGCTTGTCTCGGGAACTGCACAGAGTAGAAGAGGTTTGCTATGGGGATTTGCTTCTACTCTGGACAGTTCCCGAGACAGGTGTCATCAGAGAGCACTTAGACTGAAAAGAACAACTCAACTTCAGCAGCTCATAAGTACTGAAAGGATTAAGATTTTTTAATAGAAGTAAAATTTACAAGTCTATTTAACTTTCTGGAGCCAGTTGATATATAGAAAGAAAAAAAAAAAGTTTTTTCCTGGATAACCCCTTTAAAGGAGTACTCTAGACATCTTATCCCCTAACCAAAGGATAGGGGATAAGATGTCTAATCGCAGGGGTCCCGCAGCTGGAACCTCAGCAATCTCTGTGCAGCCCCCGACGTTCGTTTAGAACTCTTGGAGCGGGCGGCGAGGGTCATGACGTCACGCCACACCCCCTCAATACAAGTCTATGGGAGGGGCGTGGCGGCTGCCACGCCCCTCCAATAGACTTGCATTGAGGGGCGTGGCCAGGATGTCACAACCCCCGCCACCCACAAAATGTTCAAACACCCACCCACAAAGTTACCCGTTTAACCTCTTAAGGACGGAACAATTTTCATTTTTGCACTTCCGTTGTTTCCTTCTCTCCTTCTAAAAATCCTAATGCTTTCAATTTTCCACCTACAGACCCATATGAGGGCTTGTTTTTTGTGCCACCAATTTTACTTTGTAATACTGTCAATCATGTCACCACCAAATTTACAGCAAAACCAGAAAAAAAATATTTGTGGGCAAAATTGAAAAAAAAAAAAAAAACGGAGCCTCCGATTCTACGCAGTGCACTTTTCAGTAAAAAAATCACATCTTTTACAACTAAAATGATACCCAATTTATATAGGTTTGATTTTGTTTTAATTGTTATAAAAAAAAATTATAACTTTTTGTACGAAAATTTTAATGTTTAAAATTGTCCTATTCTGACCCCTATAACTTTTTTTATTTTTCCGTACATGGGGATATAGGAGGGCTCATTTTTTTTTTTGCGCCATTATCTGAAGGTTTTATTTTTATAAATTTGGTGCACGTCCGCAACTATCAGCGCAACTTTTGTGATCTAAAACAGTTAAAAATTTACAACACTCTTTGTAAATGGCCCCCAACGTCTGTAGTTTCCATTTAGAGATAAAAAATAATAATATGTAAAAAAAAATTAGAACATGGTACGAAAAATATGTAGAACAATGTGACAATATGCAAATTAAACTCCAACGCATTTCAAACTGTTTTTGATCGTTAACAGGTCTTATTCATTTCATTTGTGTTTTATGTCAGGTTTTTCATATTTTGGCATTTTAAATGGAAGTTGGAGACATTGGGGAGATTTATCAAAACTTGACCAGGAAACTTGACAGCGCCCTCTTCTTCAGATCACTGATCTGAAGAAGGAGACGCTGTCCCCCGAAACGCGTTTTGTTTGTTACTGCTTTATTTTCAATAAAATCGGTCCAGCTTTGGTTTACAAATCTTCCCTGGTCTGGTCATTCTCATCTACATCGGAAACCAGCAGCGCCTTCTCCAAAGGGTATCTTGCATCCATTATTCCATGCCACTATTAAAGTCAATGGGACTCTGTCTTGAGCAAAAGAAATTCTGCATCAATTCAGCACAAATTCCACGCACATTCTGCTGCCAGCTTGGCAGAAAGGAATCTGAGCGGAAGCACAAAAATTCCACCGTGTAAGCATAGCCTTATGTTTAGGGTTCGACCGATATTGATTTTTTTAGAGCAGATACCGATGACCTGTGAACTTTCAGGCCGATAGCCGATAACTTATACAGATATTCTGTGCATTTTAATTCCTCCCCCCCTCCCCCCCAAATATCCTTGGTAAAATGAGGGTGCGTGTGTGTGTGTGCGGGTATACCCTTATAAACTGTTTCTGGCCCCGCAGAAGCCGCTGCAGATCAATGATTTAATGCAGGTGCTTTAAATCATGGAACTGCAGTGGCTTTTGCGGGGCCAGAGACCGCCGCCGCCGCTGCCACCCGTTTCTCTCCCCCTGCCTGTCCTGAGTCCAACCACTGCCGCTGCCCCATTGCCTCCCCCATCCCCGGTTTTATAATTACCTGTTACCGGGGTCCGCGCTACTTCTGGCTCCGGCGGAGTCCTGAGCTGTCACTGTGCGCAGGGCCACTGACGGTGATGTTGCGTTGAGGACTTCACTCGTCATTGCGCAGCGCACAGCAACAGCGCAGGAGCCAGAAGTAGCGCAGACCCCCAGTACAGGTAATTATAAAACTGGGGATGGGGGAGGCAATGGGGCAGCGGCGGTGGCGATCTCTGGCCAGAGGATGGGGGACGCAATCGGGCAGCAGCGGTGGTTGGACTCAGAATAGGCAGGGGGAGATAAGCGGGCGGCGGTCTCTGGCCCCACAAAAGCCGCTGCAGTTCATAGATTTAAAGCGCCCGCATTATCGGCAAGGTAATTGCTGATACCGATAACTTAGAGAGTCGTTAATATTGGCCGATAATACAGTGGAATTTCTGAGTGGAATTCTGCTGGGATATTCGGCTTGAAAATTCCTTTGATTTCAATGGGATTCTGCTGCACTGTGCACACAGGAATTTCTGTGGCAAAAACATCCTGATTTGAGCATCCGCAGAAAAATTGAACCTGTTAAATATTTTTACAAATTTTGCTTGGAAATGCATTGCAGTCTATGGAGATGGCACATTTCCGAGTAGTCCTAGTGCCGCCCCATCAAGTAAATGAGCGGAATATCCTCACATATTTTCTGGCGGACATTCCGCACATTTTCGGCCGTGTGAACATGGACTTAGGGTGGATTCACATGTGATGCGTAATTTTACATTAAAGTTATAACTGTAAAACATTTTTTTTTAAATTGGCATGTCACCTTACCAGACATTGTTAAAGCATAACTGCAATCACCCTTGGCGGCAGGATATCTGCATTCATTTTCCAGCAACCTCATAGCCCTAGACCACAGCAATCAAGGTATGGATTTTCCTAAAGTCCTATAGACTTACATGGGACCTCTGGCACAGCTGTATCTTGATCTTGGGCTACAAAGGTGCCTTAAAATTTTAACATATCCTGCTAAATGAGCATGAGCAGAGTGATGCTTTAAGATATGAAAGCTAAGCTGCGATTGGTTGCCAAGGGCCTACCAGAGAGTTTAAGGGTCTATTCACACGTACAGTATTCTTCGCATATTTGATGCACGAGTTTCAAGCTGTGTTCAGTCAGTTTACATTGAAATCTGCAACACAAAATCCTTTGCATCAAGTCTGCGCAGAATACTGTACGCGTGAATAGACCATAAAGGGGTACTCAGCTGCCCCAACGTTTGGAACATTTTGTTCCGAACACTTGGAGCAGGCGGTGGGGGTCGTGATGTCATGGTCATGCCCCCTCAATGCAAGTCTATGGGCCACGCCCCCTCCCATATACTTGCATTGAGGGGGCGTGACATGACATCATGAGGGGCGTGGCTGTGAAATCACAACTCCCGCCTCCCGCACCCAGAGTTTTAAACGAACGCCGGGTGCTGCACAGAGATCGCTGGGGTCCCAGCTGCGGGACCCCCGCAATCAGACATCTTATCCCCTATTCTTTGGATAGGGGACAACAAGTCTAGGGGCGGAGTACCCCTTTAATAAATTTGAGCTATTGATAAGCTGCTGATTTCATATATATATATATTTTTATTTTTTTAAATAAAGGTTTCCCACTATAAGCAAACCAGCAATACAAAAAGGTGACAGTATGGATCCACCTCCTCCTATAGGTGACCACGTGTGATCTGTGTGTCCCTGTAATCCATCATACCAGACCAGGAGAACTTCTGTCACTTTTTTAATAATTCCTGGACAGACATGGATGTGTTTTTTTTTTCATGAAGATTCTAATAGACAAGAACCTGTGCAATTATTCAACAAACAGACACCATCGTAAACCGGAGCCTAGAACGGACAGAACATCGGACCTTCGATCCCACATTGTAAATTAGAAGATACAAAAAGGAAAGAAAAACAAAAATAAAAAAGCTCAGATTTCCTTCATGTCATCGATCTGTCCATGTGTAATGTGATGCAGCCTCCGTGAGCTGACACTGTATAAACACGTGACAGGACGAGAATCACAAGCAGCGCTATGTACACGCGTGTACAGAGAGTTCAGGAATAGCCTTGGAGAACTGTATGTACAATAAGCCAAGATCATGGGATCTTCGCAGGTAGCACATGGTAGAGCAGAGCGCGTGATCTTTGCGGATTTCCATCACACCCAGCCATCAGAAGATCTCACCTTCTGCCCTTTCAACTAAATATTCAGTCGCCCCTTCTGCAGTGATTCTCCGGGCAAGCACCTTCATGCCCTGCTCTGGCGGTGACCCCGACCACTCACAGCCATCAGAGGAGGATGAGGATTGAGATGCGGGAGGAGAGGAAGGATCTGGAACAGGCGTCGATGTCTCCTTCGCCTCAGGAGGAGGTGGCGGCACCTCTGAGACTGCTGGAGACGCCTCACTGAAATAGAAAGAGAACCATGTCATCTCTACTCCATAAAACAACAAAAATCCATAACCTTTACAAAAAAGCCGTAAGTCATAACTTGGTCCAGATCTGGTCCAGCTTTATGTCCAGAATGGGGACAGACGATGTGCACTGAAGTGGATGGGGGTTGTGCTGCAATAACGTGGCACTGCCACTACACAATGAAGGCACACGCTGCTTCTGGACCCATTCACTGTGTAGCATGGGATACCACAGGACTGGCATCCCGCTGATCAGCAATTGATGGCCTATCCTGAGGAAAGACAATCAATTGTTTCAGCCCAGAAAACCCCTAGGGGTACTCCGCCCCTAGACATCTTATCCCCTATCCAAAGGATAGGGGATAGCATGTCTGATCACAGGGGTCCCGCCGCTGGGGACCACCTGACCTCCTTGCTGCGCCCGGCATCCGTTTAATAGGGTGCATCGCCAGAGACTCATGATGTCACAGCCGCGCCCCGCTCATGACGTCATGGCCACGCCCCATCAATGCAAGTCTATGGGAGGGGGCGTGATGGCTGTCACGCCCCCCTTCCATAGACCTGCATTGAGGAGGCATGGCCGTGACGTCACGAGTCTCCGGTGCTGCACCCGACGCTCTAAACCAGTGGTCTTCAACCTGCGGACCTCCAGATGTTGCAAAACTACAACTCCCAGCATGCCCGGACAGCCGTTGGCTGTCCGGGCATGCTGGGAGTTGTAGTTTTGCAACATCTGGAGGTCCGCAGGTTGAAGACCACTGCTCTAAACGAACGCCAGGTGCAGCAGGGAAATCACGGTGGTCACAAACCTCCGCCCTGCATCGCCAGTCATCCGGCAAGGAACGAAGTTCGCTGCGTGCACCGGATGTCTGGGGTGCCGCAGCCGAGATAGCGGGGGTCCCGAGCGGTGGGACCCCCGAGATCAGACATCTTCTCCCCTATCCTTTGCATAGGGGATAAGATGTCTAGGGACGGAGTACCCCTTTAAGTCATCTGTGGAGTTACCTTTCCTACAGTATTTAAAAGGGGTACTCCGGTGAAAACCTTTTTTCTTTTAAATCAACTGGTGGCAGAAAGTGAAACATATTTGTAAATTACTTCTATTATAAAATCTTAATCCTTCCAGTACTAATTAGCTACTGAATGCTACAGAGGAAATTCCTTTCTTTTTGGAACACTGATGACATCACGAGCACAGTGCTCTCTGCTGACATTTCTGTCCATTTTAGCAACCATGCATAGCAGATGTATGCTAAGGGCAGCATGGTGGCTCAGTGGTTAGCACTGCTGCCTTGCAGTGCTGGGGACTTGGGTTCAAATCCCACTAAGGACAACAATAAATAAAAAGTGTTATTATTATTATAATAATAACTTCAGCAGAGAGCACTGTGCTCGTGATGTCATCAGAGAGCATTCCAAAAAGAAAAGAATTTCCTCTGTAGTATTCAGCAGCTAATAAGTACAGGAAGGATTAAGATTTTTTAATAGAAGTAATTTACAAATATGTTTAACTTTCTGCCACCAGTTGATTTAAAAGAAAAAAAAAGGTTTTCACCGGAGTACCCCTTTAAATAGCAACGCTCTCCTCCTCGTGTCTAGTACTACAGTCTGACCACAGATCTGCCTCTTAACTTCAAAGCGGAGCTGCAATACTGTATGGAGCCACACATGAAAATGTTTACAAAACATGACAAACACCATCAAACAAAGCTCAAAAAAGTGTTACATAAAACAAAAACATGACTGAAAAACCATGTCCCAAAATGCAATAAAAAAAGATTAAACATTTGAGTCTTATTTTGCTTGTAAATACAAGTGTATTTTTGGGCCTCAAAGCTGCGTTCACACGTTTAGATAAAACCAGGAATAGGACTAAACACAGGTTTTGAACCTGCTCCTGGTTGGGACTAAAATACTGACAAAGGAACTATGTGAACACAATTATACAGAGAGCAATTATTGGCCGAACAGGCTGATACTGCCTTGTATAATGGGGCGACAAACGAGCAAATGCAGTCAAAAAATCATCAGTAGTCGTTAGCCTCGTATTTTACCGTCACAGCGGGTATTTTGGCCACCCTGCTGGCATTTTTATATTAAAAATACAGGCAATGCAATGGCCGGTATTTATCCAAGCAATCATCCAACTCCCGGAATCTTGCACCTATACCAGTGTTTTCCAACCAGAGAGCCTCCAGCTGTTGCAGAACTACAACTCCCAGCATGCCCGGACAGCCAACGGCTGTCCGGGCATGATGGGAGCTGTAGTTTTGCATCAGCTGGAGGCACCCCTGGTTGGGAAACACTGACCTATACTACTATAAAGTCCAACATGCTGGGAGTTGTAGTTTTGCAACAGCTGGAGGCACCCCTGGTTGGGAAACACTGACCTATACTATATACTACTATATAGTCCAACATGCTGGGAGTTGTAGTTTTGCAACAGCTGGAGGCACCCCTGGTTGGGAAACACTGACCTATACTATATACTACTATATAGTCCAACATGCTGGGAGTTGTAGTTTTGCAACAGCTGGAGGCACCCCTGGTTGGGAAACACTGACCTACACTATATACTACTATATGGTCCAACATGCTGGGAGTTGTAGTTTTGCAACAGCTGGAGGCACCCCTGATTGGGAAACACTGACCTATACTATATACTACTATATAGTCCAACATGCTGGGAGTTGTAGTTTTGCAACAGCTGGAGGCACCCCTGATTGGGAAACACTGACCTATACTATATACTACTATATAGTCCAACATGCTGGGAGTTGAGGTTTTGCAACAGCTGGAGGCACCCCTGGTTGGGAAACACTGACCTACACTATATACTACTATATGGTCGAACTAGAGATGAGCGAACTTACAGTAAATTCGATTCTTCACGAACTTCTCGGCTCGGCAGTTGATGACTTTTCCTGCATAAATTAGTTCAGCTTTCCGGTGCTCCGGTGGGCTGGAAAAGGTGGATACAGTCCTAGGAAAGAGTCTCCTAGGACTGTATCCACCTTTTCCAGCCCACCGGAGCACCGGAAAGCTGAACTAATTTATGCAGGAAAAGTCATCAACTGCCGAGCCGAGAAGTTCGTGAAGAATCGAATTTACTGTAAGTTCGCTCATCTCTAGGTCCAACATGCTGGGAGTTTTAGTTTTCTTTTGGGGCAGCTGCTGAGCCACAGGCTGTATCAGGGCATGTTGGGAGGTGTAGTTAGTAACTAACTGCAACACCCGAATTTAATTTAAAAAAGCGATCAAAAAGTCACATTAAAATAAAAATGATCCTGTTAAAAATTACAGATCGGGGCGCAGAAAATAAGCCCCATACAGGCCGTATAAGGAGAAATAAAGAAGTTATAGGGGTCAGAATAGGACAAAATTTCCCCCGCATACTGTATGTGCATCCTGTGATGTCACGCATATACAATTATGCAAATTAGCATGGCCGGTATTTTTTTGCAAGAAAGGTGGCAACCCTACCCGTCGTCCACACATCTCCATCTGTAATATGGAAAGTGCGAACGACGGCTGAGGACAGCAAAGGGGCACTCAACTAATCCAGCGATCATTTATATGGCCCCACACAATAACTGAGCTGTGTAACAGGATCGGTAAATGAGCTGCGATCTGTGAAATCAGATAACTGGGGTCATGTTATAGAGCCCTTAGAGATTGCTGCAGTATGCTTGCTTCTTGCTTCCTTTAATAGAATATTTGTTTACAATTGGGCTGGTACAGCTTTAAATAAAACAATAAAGAATGGCAAACAGTCTCAGAACCATTGGATCTCCTGCACTGTGACCTGGGTGAAGCTCCATTGAGGTTACTGACCTGCCTTCTTGGGGAATGGGTTGAGCACATAGGGGAAGTTTTAACAAAACCTGTGTAGAAGAAGAGCGGTGCAGTTCCCCAAAGCAACCAATCAGATCGCTGTGGGTGAAGATTATAGACGCTCACCTGGTGTAACCTTGGAGGTTATGCATATCACCCCTGTATATGGGGTACTAGAGATTGCAGGCCGTAGGAGCTTGGCACCAGATCCAGTAATAGGAAAATGAAGAAAACAGGGGGAAAAAAACTCCAACAATGGTGCTATCCCATAAAAAAACGAAGATGGGTAACTTGGTTAGCAAATTGGGTAAGATGGGGAACTTGGTTACCTTTACAATAAAGCACGGTTTGCTAACCAAGTTAGGCTGGGTTCACACTACGTTTTGTACTTACGGTTCCCGTATACGGCTGGGAGGAGGGGGGGGGGCTTGATCGCGGCGCCCGCACTCAGCCGTATACGGGAACTGTATTTAATGCATGTCTATGAGCCGACCGGAGTGAACCGCAGCCTCCGGTCGGCTGAGTTTTTGCCTGTGGTCGGGAAACCGCATACGCAAAAACGCAGCCGACCGGAGGCTGCGGTTCACTCCGGTCTGCTCATAGACATGCATTAAATACGGTTCCCGAATACGGCTGAGTGCGGTCGCCGCGATTAAGCCCCGCCCCCCTCCTCCCAGCCGTATACGGGAACCGTAAGTACAAAACATAGTGTGAACCCAGCCATACCCATCTTCATTTTTTTATGGGATAGCGCCATTTTTGGAGTTTCTTTTTTTCCTGTTTTCTTCATTTTCTGAAAAATAAAATAAGCAATCTGATTGGTTACTATGGGCAACTGCACCACTTCCCCAACACAGGTTTTGATTAATTTGCCCAATATTCAAAATAAACGGATGCATAAACAGTAATAGCACAAAAATGAATGGTGCTTAAAGGGACTTCCCAGGAGTATGTGCAGTGACTACATTAACTCTTATATGTGAAATCCACTCAATGGAAAGTGGCCAAACAAACCTGGATTGTAGAGAAGCAGCCACAGTCCCAGAAGTGTTTGCTGATGGGTGGAAGGAGGCGAACATCCTAATAGGAGGGCTGGAATAATAAGAAGATCATTAGATAGATATAATGTCCACTGCACGTCTTTTATATTAATGGATATATGGTTGGTGGTCTATCTCCCTCGGTCACTAACCCTATGGAAGATGTAAGGCTGAGATACGGACTTCAGTTAATATATACGGATAATGCTATGATACATTTACCTCTGCAGGCAACGCGCTCCAGTGCGTCGGAAGTTGTAGGCGCTACCGCGGTATCCCAGGTACTCCTGGTTGCAACTAAATGGATTTTGTGCCACATCCTGAAATGAGGAAAGCTGATATGTAGGTCTCACAGACCATTAACCACCTGATCAGCACTTTACACCCACCCAAAATACCTGGGTAAGAGCTCTCTGCAGCTTCTTCCTCTCCTTCCGTGTCCGTTTCTCTATACTTGGTGTCTTTGTTTTGTGTGGGGGGCTTCTCAGGACCCCCATCCTCCCTAAAAGGGAACTGCAAGAGATCTTTATATCCGCTCGCTGAATAGTTGAAGGGAGACACGGAATGCAACGTGATATATACACAGTCATGTTCAAAGGAGTTTTCCAGGACTTTGTGATGGCTTATCCTCAGGTCAGGCTCATAATATCTTATCAGGGGGGGGTCTGGAGGCAGAACCATGACACCTGCATACACAGTAAGGCTGCATTCACACCACGTTTTTTCAATACAGTTCCCGTATCAGGTTTTTGATGAAAAACTGATTCCTCAAAACCTGACTAAAATTGTATCAAAACGTGTGTACAAATTTCAACCCGTATACAGTTAAAAACCGTATACGGTTTGAAAAATTATGTCTGGTTGCATCCGTTTTTTAAGAAAAAAACTTAGACGTTTTTAACTTTTCACTCCATCTTGAATAAAGTTTCACTTATTTGATTGAAATTCCAAGAAAAAAAACTGTGCAAAGTCAAAAACCGTATGGAGAAAACTGGATGGAACCGTACGCACATACAGTTCTGTACGGTTCCCATTGACTCCCATGTTAAAAAAAAACGTATAAGTTTTAATACAGTTTTTCACCTGGACCAAAAACCTTGGTAGGCTACAGTTTTGGGTACGGGAAAAAAAACTGACAAAACCATACAGGATACAAAATGGACTAAACCTGATGCATCGTTTGGCGTACAGTTTTCAATGGAGAGTCAGTGCGTACGGTTTTCAATACGGTTCCGTACGGTTTTCACATTGAAAATGTATACGGGAACTGTATTGCAAAAACGTGGTGTGAATTCACCCTAAGGCTGGGTTCACACCACGTTTTGTTAAATACGGCTCCCGTATACGGCTGGGAGGAGGGGGCGGGGCTTAATCGCGGCGCCCGCACTCAGCCGTATTCGGGAACCGTATTTAATGTATGTCTATGAGCCGACCGGAGTGAACCGCAGCCTCTGGTCGGCTGCTTTTTCGGCCGTATGCTGTTTCTCGACCGCAGGCAAAAACGACCACGTTTTTGCCTGCGGTCGGGAAACCGCATACGGACGAAAACGAAGCCGACCGGAGGTTGCGGTTCACTCTGGTCGGCTCATAGACATACATTAAATATGGTTCCCGAATACGGCTGAGTGCGGGCGCCGCGATTAAGCCCCCCCCTCCTCCCAGCCGTATACGGGAGCCGTATTTAACAAAACGTGGTGTGAACCCAGCCTAAGAGACATAAGCAGACGACTCTGTACACCAGTGTTTCCCCACCAGTGTGCCTCCAGCTGTTGCAAAACTACAACTCTATGCAAGAATAATTCCACACAAAATTTGGTGCCGAAACCTAGGACACAGACAGGAGAACAGAGGGCATTGAGAAGCCATATATTGCCCTCCATATTCCTGCTCATGTCCTCATTACCATCTATTGTAGATTTTCCCAACCAGGGTGCCTCCAGCTGTTGCAAAACTACAGCTCCCAGCATGCCCGGACAGCCAACGGCTGTCCGGACATACTGGGAGTTGTAGTTTTTCAACAGCTGGAGGCACACTGGTTGGGAAACACTGCTGTACACTGTATAGTGACCATGCTAGGTTACTGCAGCACAACAGCCATTCATACTGGAGCCGAGCTGCAGTAATCCAGCATGGTCACTAATACTATTCAATGTACCGAGCCTTCCATCTAGAGATGAGCAAACTTACAGTAAATTTGATTCGTCACAAACTTCTCGGCTCGGCAGTTGATGACTTTTCCTGCATAAATTAGTTCAGCTTTCAGGTGCTCCGGTGGGCTGGAAAAGGTGGATACAGTCCTAGGAGACTCTTTCCTAGGAATGTATCCACCATTTCCAGCCCACTGGAGCACCTGAAGGCTGAACTAACTTACGCAGGATAAGTCATCAACTGCTGAGCCGAGAAGTTCGTGACGAATCGAATTTACTGTAAGTTCGCTCATCTCTACTTCCATCTACTTCCATCTCCTGTATGCAGGTGCCATAGCTCTGGCTAACAGCTAATGGGAGTGTTGATCCTCTCACTGATCAGATATTGATGGAATCTGCTAAAAAATAGGCCATCAATTGAAAAGGCCTGGAAAACCTCTTTAATGTGAGCATTACGCGGAGGACCAGATCAGCCGGCAGGTCGGGGTCCCTCACCTTACACAAGGAGTGGATCCTCTCACGTCTGTCTCCTGTAGCCTCAGCTCAGTCACTGTCGTCTGTGGGGCGGGAGGGGGGACACGGCTCTGGAGTCCAAAAAGACACTTCTTCTTCTTAATCTCCTTCCCAGAGATAAACCTACCAGGAGTAAGGAAATTTTCATGGCAGATTATGCAGCCATCCAAAATTAACCATTTGAACCAATATCTGCTTAACCCCTTAACCCCTTAAGGACGCAGGACGTAAATGTACGTCCTGGTGAGGTGGTACTTAACGCACCAGGACGTACATTTACATCCTGTGCATAACCGCGGGCATCGGAGCGATGCCCGTGTCATGCGCGGCTGATCCCGGCTGCTGGTCGCAGCCAGGGACCCGCCGGCAATGGCCGACGCCCGCGATCTCGCGGGCGTCCGCCATTAACCCCTCAGGTGCCGGGATCAATACAGATCCCGGCATCTGCGGCAGTTCGCCATTTAAATGAACGATCGGATCGCCCGGCGTCTCCTGCTCTGGTCTGTGATCGAGCAGACCAGAGCAGGAGATGACCGATAATACTGATCTGTTCTATGTCCTATACATAGAACAGATCAGTATTAGCAATCATGGTATTGCTATGAATAGTCCCCTATGGGGACTATTCAAGTGTAAAAAAAAATGTAAAAAAATGTAAAAGTAAAAAGAAAAAAAAAGTGAAAAATCCCATCCCCCAATAAAAAAGTAAAATGTCCGTTTTTTTCCTATTTTACCCCCAAAAAGCGTAAAAAACATTTTTTATAGGCATATTTGGTATTGCCGCGTGCGTAAATGTCCGAACTATTAAAATAAAATGTTAATGATCCCGTACGGTGAACGGCGTGAACGAAAAAAAATTAAAAAAGTCCAAAATTCCTACTTTTTCAATACATTTTATTAAAAAAAAAATTATAAAAAATGTATTAAGTTTTTTATATGCAAATGTGGTATCAAAAAAAAGTACAGATCATGGCGCAAAAAATGAGCCCTCATACCGCCACTTATACGGAAAAATAAAAAAGTTAGAGGTCATCAAAATAAAGGGATTATAAACGTACTAATTTGGTTAAAAAGTTTGTGATTTTTTTTAAGCGCAACAATAATATAAAAGTATATAATAATCTGTATCATTTTAATCGTATTGACCGTCAGAATAAAGAACACATGTCATTTTTACCATAAATTGTACGGCGTGAAAACAAAACCTTCCAAAATTAGCAAAATTGCGTTTTTCGTTTTAATTTCCCCACAAAAATAGTGTTTTTTGGTTGCGCCATACATTTTATGATATAATGAGTGATGTCATTACAAAGGACAACTGGTCGCGCAAAAAACAAGCCCTCATACTAGTCTGTGGATGAAAATATAAAAGAGTTATGATTTTTAGAAGGCGAGGAGGAAAAAATGAAAACGTAAAAATTTTATTGTCTGAGTCCTTAAGGGGTTAAAGGGGTATTCCAGGAAAAAACTTTTTTTCTATATATATATCAACTGGCTCCAGAAAGTTAAACAGATTTATAAATTACTTCTATTAAAAAATCTTAATCCTTTCAGTACTTATTAGCTTCTGAAGTTGAGTTGTTCTTTTCTGTCTAAGTGCTCTCTGATGACACGTGTCTCGGGAAACACCCAGTTTAGAAGAGGTTTGCTATGGGGATTTGCTTCTAAACTGGGCGGTTCCCGAGACAGGTGTCATCAGAGAGGACTTAGACAGAAAAGAACAACCTTAACTTCAGAAGCTCATAAGTACTGAAAGGATTAAGATTTTTTAATAGAAGTAATTTACAAATCTGTTTAACTTTCTGGAGCCAGTTGATATATATATATATATATATATATATATATATTTAAAAAAATCCTGGATAACCCCTTTAATGACATGAGCGTATATTTACACTTGCGGCCGTCTCCCGTTATGTGAAGTGCGCTCAGGAGCTGAGTCCGCTTCATACCCGGCAGATCCCAGTTGCTATCAGCAACCAGGACCCACAGCTAATACTGTACATCGCTGATCTGGCTGATGTCCAGTATTAACCCTTTAGACGCCGCGATCAAAGCTGAGAGGACAGCAGGAGTCTTCTTACCTTTCTCACGGCTGTCTGATTGGCGCTTCATTGCTCCAAGCCTGAGATCCAGGCTTGAGCAATCGACCGCCGATAACACTGATCAATGCAATGTTATGGCATAGCATTGATCAGTGTATTCAATCAGTCTAATGCATGTTATAGTTCCCTATGGGGCTATAACGCTGCAAAAAAAAAAAAAAGTGTAAAAAAGAGTTAATAAATGTGATTTTACCCCTTCCCTAATAAAAGTTTCCATAAAAAACAAACATGTAAATAAAAATAAATATATGCATATGTGGAATCGCCATGTGCGTAAATGTCCGTAATCGCCATGTGCGTAAATATCATTAATTAAACCGCACGGTAAATGGCGTGCCCGTAAAAAAATTCCAAAGTCCAAAATTGCGTATTTTTTGTCACTTTTTATACCATAAAGAATGAATAAAAAGCGATCAAAAAGTCCAATCAAAACAAAAATGGTACCGATAAAAACTTCAGATCACGGTGCAAAAACTGAGCCCTCATACATCCCCCGTATGTGGAAAAATAAAAAAGTCAGGTCAGAAGGTGACAATTTTAAACGTATAAATTTTGGTGCATGTAGTTATGATTTTTACCTGAAGTATGACAAAATCAAACCTATATAAGTAGGGGATCATTTTAAATTGTATGGACCGACATATAGGCACTATATAAATAAAATAAAATAAATAAAGAGAAGGAGTCATTTTTACTGAAAAGTGCACTGCGTAGAAACAGAAGCCCCCAAAATTTTAAACATTTTTTTTTTTTTAAACATTTATTTTTTCTTCCGGTTAATGTCATTACAAAGTAAAATTGGTGGCACAAAAAACAAGCCCTCATATGGGTCTGTAGGTGCAAAATTGAAAGCATTATGATTTTTAGAAGGTGAAGAGGAAAAAACAAAAGTGCAAAAAAGGAAAAAACCCTGCGTCCTTAAGGGGTTAAATTTGGCAATATATTTTTTTTATGCCTGTCAGCCAAAAACTCAACTATCTATTCCGATCACCACATTCAAGAACAAGAGTGATCCCGTAAAAACCTCTAACAGCGGCTAGCTAAAGGGTGCACTCTGTTCGCATAGTGAACAATTATGGACCACGAATGAAAATAAATAAAAAGGTTTTATTAACCCCTTAAGGACCAAGCTCATTTTCACCTTAAGGACCAGAGCATTTTTTTGCAAATCTGAACACTGTCACTTTAAGCATTAATAACTCTGGGATGCTTTAACTTATGAATTTGATTCTGAGAATGTTTTTCGTGACATATTCCACTTTATGTTAGTGGTAAACTTTTGTCGATACTTACATAATTTCTTTGTGAAAAATTCCAAAATTTCATGAAAAATTAGAAAATTTAGCATTTTTCAAATTTTGAAGCTCTCTACTTGTAAGGAAAATGGATATCCCAAATAAATTATATATTGATTCACATATACAATATGTCTACTTTATGTCTGCATCATAAAGTTGGAGGTCATCAAACTTTAGGAGCAATTTTCAAATGTTTCACGAAAATGTCAAAATCTGAATTTTTCAGGGACCAGTTTAGTTTTGAAGTGAATTTGAGGGTCTTTATGTAAGAAATACCCCATAATGGACCCCTTTATGAAAACTGCACCCCTCAAAGTATTTAAAATGACATTCAGAAAGTGGAGGAGAAAATTCTAAATCTCCATTTTTTACACTAACATGTTCTTGTAGACCCATATTTAGTATTTTTACAATGGGTAAAAGGAGAAAAAGCCACTAAAATTTGTAACCTAATTTCTCTCAAGTAAGGAAATACCTCATATGTGCATGTAAAGTGCTCTGCAAGCGCACTACAGGGCTCAGAAGGGAAGGAGCAACAGTGGGATTTTGGAGAGTGAATTTGGCTGAAATGGTTTTTGGGGGGCATGTTGCATTTAGGAAGCCCCCATGATGCCAGAACAGCAAAAAAAATAAAAATAAAACACATGGCATACTATTTGGGAAACTTCACCCCTCAAGGAACATAACAAGGGGTACAGTGAGCCTTAAAGGACAACTCCGGAATAAAAAATTGTCGCCCATACTGCCGGCAGTAAAAAAATAAAGATGTACATACCTTCCTCCGCTCCCCCAGGGCCTCCGGTAACCGTCTCCGGTCTCCGCCACGATCCACTTCCTGGTTGCCTGTGGTCGGATGAATCAGCCAATCACCAGCCGCAGCGCAGTCCGACTCGGCCAGCGATAGGCTGAGCAGCAGTGTGAAAATGCTTCAGGACACAAAATTCTTCACTACACCGGCACCTGCGGCTGGGGCCGAAAACGTCACACTGACGCTCAGCTTATCGCCGGCCGAGTCGGACTGCGCTGCGGCTGGTGATTGGCTGATTCATCCGACCACCGGCAACCAGGAAGTGGATCTCGGCGGAGAACGGAGCCGGTTACCGCAGGCCCCGGGGGAGCGAAGGAAGGTATGTACACCTTTTATTTTTTTACTGCCGGCACTATGGGGGACAATTTTTATGTTCTGGAGTTCTCTTTTAACACCCTACAAGTACTTGTAGATTGTACAATTGTAAATTACTTGTATTAAAAAATCTTAATCCTTCCAGTACTTATTAGCTGCTGAATACTACAGAGGAAATTATTTTCTTTTTGGAACACAGATCTGTCTGCTGACATTATGAGCACAGTGCTCTCTGCTGACCTCACAAGCACAGTGCTCTCTGCTGACATCTCTGTCCAATTTCGGAACTGTCCAGAGCAGCATATGTTTGCTATGGGGATTTTCTCCTACTCTGGACAGTTCTTAAAATGGACAGAGGTGTCAGCAGAGAGCACTGTGCTCGTGATGTCAGCAGAGAGCTCTGTGTTCCAAAAAGAAAAGAATTTCCTCTGTAGTATTCAGCAGCTAATAAGTACTGGAAGGATTTGGTCCTGGTGGGGTTAAGGAACGCATGCATTATTTTCATTTGTGGTCCGTGATCGTTCACTCTGCGAATCGGCATGCTCCCTATAGCTAGCCTCTGTTAAAAGAGGTTCTTACCGGATCCCTCTTGCTCTTGGATCTACTGAACGATAAATACAATTTTATTATATGACAATACAGGTCTTCAGCCCTCAGCTCAACAACCGAAGGTGAGCACCTTTCTTTTATTTTTCCATATATCCAATACATATATTAAGGTTTATTGCACCAGGGAGGGCCCTTATATGCTCTATTTTTGCAATCCCCATATGCACATGGACAGTTGGCTAAGTGTGCATGTGTTCTGAAGGGTGAGAAATCAGAGTAAACTGCTGCCAGACATCTCTGACTTATCTACCCATGAGAACAAAAGGACTGCGCATGCTGAAATCCAACATACCTGTCAGAAGGCCCCCATACACATTAGATTAGGGTAAACCAACTAATCTAATGTGTATGACCAGTTTTAGAACTAAACCAGACACCAATAGCAATAGTCACCAGTTCCTACAGTTTGAAGACCATTCTCCATTAAAGGGGTACTCCGGTGGAAAACTTTTTTTTTTTTTAAATCAACTGGTGCCATAAAGTTAAACAGATTTGTAAATTACTTCTAATAAAAAAAATCTTAATCCTTCCAGTACTTATTAGCTGCTGAATACTACAGAGGAAATCCTTTTCTTTTTGGAACACTGAGCTCTCTGCTGACATCGCAAGCACAGTGCTCTCTGCTGACATCTCTGTCCACTTTAAGAACTGTCCAGAGTAGGAGAAAATCCCCATAGCATACATATGCTGCTCTGGACAGTTCCTAAAATGGACAGAGATGTCAGCAGAGAGCACTGTGCTTGTGATGTCAGCAGAGAGCACTGTGTTCCAAAAAGAAAAGAATTTCCTCTGTAGTATTCAGCAGCTAATAAGTACTGGAAGGATTAAAATTGTTTAATAGAAGTAATTTACAAATCTTTTTAACTTTCTGGCACCAGTTTATTTAAAAAAAAAAGGAGATTTTTTAGACTTACCGTAAAATCTCATTCTCGAAGGATCTATTGGGGGACACAGAACCTTGGGTATATGCTGCTGTCTCTAGGAGGTTGAAACTATGGTAACCAAAAAGTCGGCTCCTCCCAGCAGAATATACCCGCCTCTAGGCCACTGAGCAATTCAGTTTTAGTCCCAGAGCAATAGGAGGAGACCGACAGGTCAAAACAAAAAAAAAAACGCAAACTGTTCGAGTACCAGAAGAAAAATCAACTGAACACTCCCTCGGACAGATAACCGAAAAGGAACCCCAGAAAAGGGCGGGAGCTGTGTCCCCCAATGGATCCTTCGAGAAAGAGATTTTACGGTAAGTCTAAAAAAATCTCCTTTTCTCTATCGGCTCCATTGGGGGACACAGAACCTTGGGACGTACCAAAGCCGTCCCTTGGGTGGGCAGAGAAAAAAGATCAGGCAGTCGGCTGTACCGCCGCCGCCTGCAACACTTTACGGCCCAGACTAGCATCAGCCGATGTGAAGGTATGAGCCTGGTAAAAGCTCGAAAAAGTGTGCAAAGACGACCAGGTGGCTGCTTTACAGATCTGCGAGTCCGAGGCCTCGTTTCGGAGAGCCCAGGATGCTCCCACAGAGCGGATGAAATGAGCCAAAAACCCTGAAGAGCGGGACCTTCCCCATGCAGCGGTAAGCTTCCGAAATAACACATCGGATCCACCTAGAAATGGTGGCCTTGGAAGCAGGCTGTCCCTTCCGACGACCTTCCGTAAGGACGAAAAAAGAATCGCACTGGCGAAGGGAAGAGGTGACAGAAAGATAAGTCCGAACAGCCTGTACCACATCCAATTTGTGGAGTAAGTGCTCCCTGGGATGAGAAGGAGCAGGACAAAAGGACGGAAGACGATGTCCTCGTTGAGATGAAAAGGTGAAATGACCTTAGGTAAGAAGGACGGATTTGGCCGGAAAACAACCTTGTCCTGATGAACTATCAGGAAAGGAGAACGGCAGGAAAGAGCTGCCAGTTCAGATACCCTCCTAATGGAAGTAATAGCCATAAGAAAAACCACCTTCCAGGATAGGAGGCGAAGGGGAACCTCCCTAAGAGGCTCAAAAGGTGCATCCTGGAGAACGCCTAGGACTAAGTTCAAGTCCTGAGAGGGAGAAGGGGACCTGTAAAGGGGGGGCATCGTGTGCCACGCCCTGAAGGAAGGTCCGGACGTGCGAATTGGAAGTCAGAGGACGCTGACGAAAATGGAAAGGGGCCGAAACCTGACCCTTAATAGAGCTGAGAGTCAGCCCTTGTTCCAACCCTGACTGCAAAAAGGAGAGAAGACAGGGAACGGAAAAGGTAAATGGAGAAAAAAATAAAGGTCTGAATTTCGCACCAACGAAAGTAAGCCCGCCAGTTACGGTGATAAATCCTCGCAGAGGAGGACTTGCGAACCCTGAGCATGGTGCGAATGACCCAGGAAGAGAAGCCGCGGCCCCTTAGAACCGCGGTCTCGACCGCCATGCCGTCAAATGCAGCGATTGTAAAAAGGGGAGACAAAGTGGACCCTGTGGCAGTAGGTCTGGACGAAGTGGGAGACGGAACGGAACGTCGTCCAGAAGCCAGACCACGTTGGCGTACCATGCCCTTTGGGGGGCCAGCCTGGAGCCACCAGAATGGCGGAAACTCCTTCCACCGTGAGCTTCCTCCGAACCCTGGAAGAAGGGGGAGGGGAGGGAACAGATAGGGCAGGAAAAACACCCAACCACAGAATCACTGGGGGTCCCTGGACTTCCGACAAGAGGGCCAGACGTTTGTCTGGCGGGAGGCGAACCCGAGCAAAGGCAGAGTCGAAACTGAAGCCCCAAGAAGACCAGAGACTGGGTGGGGGAGAGAACAGACTTGTCTCGGTTGACCATCCACCCGAAGCGACAAAAGGTCTGAAGAGGGAAGATCACATTCTCCCAAGCCTGGGAACTGGTGGAGGCCTTGACGAGGAGGTCGTCAAAGTAAGGAATCACTGAATCACTGAGACACCCCGTGACCGTAGGAGGGCTATGATGGGTGCCAAGACCTTGGTAAAGACCCGCAAAGCAGAGGCCAGACCAAAGGGGAGGGCCACAAATCGCAAATGACCTTCCGGAACCACAAGCGGAGGAACCGCTGATGTCCGGGAAATATAGGAACCTGGAGGTAGGCATCCCAGATATCCACTGAGGAAGAAACTCCCCTTGATCCATAGACGCCACCACTAAGCGGAGATATTCCATTCGGAAATGGCTGATTAGAAGGTGTTGCTGAGACGCTTGGGACCCAAGATGGGCCGCACAGAATCGCCCTACTTGGGAACCCCGAAAACGCTCCGTGGAAGGGACCGGGACAATGACTCCCCGGATGAGAAGGGACTGAAGCGCCCCCCGAAATTCCCCCACTAGCGAAGGAGACCGGGGGGCTACGGGAGAGAAGCAATTTCGATCCGGTATCCGTTGGACACCACGTCCCTGACCCAGGAGACTTGAATGTGCGCCGCCCAGACGCCTTGAAAAAATAAAAGACAAACTCCCACCCGAGAAAAATTTGCGGGTGGGGGTGTCCCATCATGCGGAAGTGGATTTGCGGGTGCCAGACGTCCAGAGCGATTTTCCGATTTTCAAGAGGGGCGCGTCCGGAAGGAGGGAACCTTTTTGTCAAGTGAGGGCGCCTGCCCCGACCCATTATTGGGACCAGCAGTCCAAAAGGACTGAAAGGCAAAGGACTTCCTAGTGCAAGCTCTATTCTAAGGTAATAAGGAACTCTTGCCGCCCGTCGCCTCAGAGATGATCTCAGCAAGTCGCTTGCCAAAAAGTCGGGAGCCGGAAAATGGAAGCTCGGTAAGAGACTTCTCAGAAGCGGCATCCGCGTCCCATGCCTTAAGCCACCTGGAGCGAGGAGGGCCACTAGGATACCAGTGGCAAGGGCAACACAGCAGACTGACTGCATGGGAGCAGAACATAGAAAGTCTCCAGCCCTGGAGCACTGGAGCGCTAGGTCAGACAGTTCCTCCGGAGGAGATCCAGAAAGACACCTTGACGGAGTTGGGAGCACCAGCTGAAAGTGCCTTCCGACACCCAGGCAGAAGCAAAGGCGGGTAGCAGAGAGGAGCCCGCTGCTTCGAATGCAAACTTTGCCAAGGTCTCTACCCTTTTTGTCTGCCAGATCTTGAAGGCAGCCGCATCCGCCAGCGGCAGCGGCGTAGTCCAAGAGAGGCGTGAGACTGGCGGGTCCGCCGAAGGAGGAGAAGTCCACTTGAGATGAGGTCCTTGGCGAAAGGAAACTGCGCCAGAACCTTCTTGCTTCCTGAAACCTCTTGTCAGGATGCCTCCAGGCGGATTCCAGCATCCAATATCTTGGGTGCAGGATGGGCATGATGAAAGGATAATTCAGGAACTACGTCCGAAGATCCTGGGTCCTCTAGATGGAAGGTGTCTCTTATGGCAAAAACCAATGAGTTCACCGTGTCAGCCATATCCGATCGGTCCTCTGAATCAGATGCCGAATCGGAGACTTCATCCGCAAATTCTCCAGGAGAATGGGAGCGAGTTGAGGCGGCCCTGAATGAGGGAGAGGCTAACCAGGTATGCGGGTCTGGGGAGCCAGAGCGGCGACCATGAGAGCGTCCTCTGGAAGAGAGACGCCTGTAACCTGTGGAGCAGGGGAGCGATTCCTCAGAGAGGAGCGTCCATCCTGCCAGAAAACTCAGGGGAAGACCCTGAAGAAACACCCCGATGACGCTTAGGAGCGCGGTCAGCATAGGGGGGAGAGGAACGGGTCCCACTGGAGGACCGGTGAGGAACCCAGGCTGGAGGGACATCCGAAACCACAGGGTCTGGATGGGACATCCGGAACAAAAACGGCCAGGGGGTCTGGGGGAGCAGTGGTGCAGGCAGAGCAAGTTGGTTCTGCAGAACAAGACATTTTAGGGTTAAAAGCCTTAAAAATGTAAGAAGAAAAACAGCCCTACCCAAGTCTGGTCCCTTAACCAGGCAGCCGCTGGAAGAACTCCAGTGAGCTAGCTGGGACTTGGACCAAGGAGCAGGGGAGGGGGGCTGGAATAAGAGCACACTGATTGGCTGAGAAAATTCCTCTCTCTGTGCGCGCAAGGCGCTTGTCAGAGAGAGTTTTCGCGCCGGAGAAAGTGCAAGGGGGTGGACGGAGCTAACCGCACTACTGTGAAGCCCCTGTAATGGCACCCGCTCCCGGCCCCGAGTGCACCTGCGAACGGCATGTGCGAAGGTCGGGAGCGGGGAGCGGACGGCGGCAAATGCACACACACAGCCGCAGAGACAAAGTGAAAGTAAAAGCGCTGCTGCCGCTGAAGCCGGCAGCCGCGCGCATAGTAATCCCTGTGCAGGGAAAAAACACCACACAGAAGCACCACTGTACATTCCCCACATGAATAAAGAGCCCCACATGAATAAAGAGAGCCCCATCCCATATAAAAAGGGGGGCTCCTAAGAGAATAAGGAGGGAACAATACCCTCCAGGCAGACCCCAGAAAAATAGTATAAGAGTGGTCACAAGTCAGGGGTCTCCAGAGGTTGCAAGGGCTCATCCAGGACCAGTAGAGAGAGGGAGATATACTCACCTTGTCTGAAGAACTTACCTCATGGAGTCTTCAGTCATGGAGTCTTCAGTCAGCATTTTCACCTACAGCAAGCCAAGCTCATAGCGAGGCGAATAGGGAGGTAGGGGGACCCGGACCCATGAGGTACAACCCCAAGCGCTGACGGTTGTCGAGAGGGGGTTAACAGTACATCCAAGATGCCTGCCACCTCTCGCAAAGGGGAAACAGTGAACATTGCGTTCCTGAGTCCCCACCTGAAAACGGAAAGAAAAAGGAATAAAAGAACTAACACATTCCCTAACTAGGAAAATAAAAAATATGAGACCTGGTCTGGAGAGAACTCCAGACCGTGTCTACCTCCTTAGACACTAAGCAAAAACTGAATTGCTCAGTGGCCTGGAGGCGGGTATATCCTGCTGGGAGGAGCCGACTTTTTGGTTACCATAGTGTCGAACCTCCTAGAGACAGCAGCATATACCCAAGGTTCTGTGTCCCCCAATGGAGCCGATAGAGAAAAAAGTTTTCCACTGGAGTACCCCTTTAAAAAGAATAGAGAAAGATATATCTGCAGGATAGTTGACTCCAAACAGGAAAGTCTTACCTGTCTTTCTCAGCTGTCAAGGCGTGAAGCAGATGGGAGTACCTGTCCGACCGAGGGGTATCTGTAAGCTGAAGATCACATGATTATGTATGTGTATACACTGTATAGTCAAAATTTTACCTGGGGTATTCTGATTGAACCATGGCCTATCCCTAGAACAGTGTTTACCAACCAGGGTGCCTCCAGAGTGCCTCCAAAACTGCAACACCTGGAGGCACCCTGGTTGCGAAACACTTCCCTAGAAAATGTTTCCATAAAAGTGATGGTATGTCCTAGCCATATGACATCATTTATGAGAGGAGAATACCCCATTAAATGTTGTTATTAATATTACCCCTTTCTGTGTATATAGGTGAAATCCACTGTAAATATGCAAGAAAAATCTGCATGTACCACACGCGTATTTGTAACAGATCTGCATGAAAAAATTCTTACTCTTGAGGACTCGCCCTAAGGGTGCGTTCACACACTGAGTAACTCACGAGGAATTTACTCGAGTAATTCCTTGTGAATTCTCTGCTGAAAAAAATTGAGCATCTCATCTGGCCATAGACTATAATGTATTTTGTGCTGATCAGTTCACACTGCGCAAATTCTGCTTGCGGAACTCCTCTCTGCTTGAAGAAAGAGCATGTTCATTCTTCAAGTGGATTCCGCGAAAAGAATCCCATTGAAGTCAATAGAAATTTTTTTTTACACCCAACACCGATTTAGCGCGTAATTCGCGCAGAATACGCGTAACAAAAAATACTAGATACAAAGGGAAATTGTAATTGGTGGTTGTAGTCCAGCAAAAAAAAAAAAACTGTTTCCTCCTATATTTTCTGTGCAGAATTCCGTGTTAATTCCCCATGATTTTCGCGCAAAAAAAAAACGTTAATTCCGCTGCAGAATTTTCACGTGAGGATTCCTTCTCAATTCCTCAGTGTGAACGCACCCTAATGGGTGGTATTCAGCCCAAATGCATAGAAGGGTACGAGCTGTAAATACGGACCTGAGTTTGACATGGCGCAGGTTTACTACTGCATGTAATAGATTTCTGTCATAACTTGCAACAACAAAAAACTGGCACATACATGGTGCACCACATTTTTAGGTGTGTTAGATGATGTTTAGACACTTTTGAAGCTTCTTTACAAAGATGCATAATTTACTGAGAAATGTGCATGCCCTGAAGGTAACATCATGCCCGAAATTTCTAAAATATTTTTGTATAAAGTAAGCCAACTAATAGTTGGTCTAAACACATTCTAAAGCAGTGGTCTCTAAACTGTGTATCTCCAGAGGTTGCAAAACTACAACTCCCAGCATGCCCGGACAGCAAACAGCTGTCCAAACTTGCTGGAAGTTGTAGTTTTGCAGCAGCTGGAGGTCCACAGTTTGGAGACCACTGGTCTACAGAAACACCATACTGGGATAAATATGATGCAATTTTAGACTGTGGAGTCCATTTTTTTCCAACAAAGGTGCCTCCAGCTGTTGCAAAACTACAACTTCCAGCAAGTTTGGACAGCGTTTGCTGTCTGGGCATGCTTGGAGTTGTAGGTTTGCAACCTCTGGAGATCCACAGTTTAGAGACCACTGCTTTAGACTGTGTTTAGACCAACTATTAGTTGGCTTACTTTATACTAAAATTGTGTGCCAACATATTAGAAATTTGGGGCATGATGTTACCTTCAGGGCATGCACGTTTCTCAGTCAAAGTTTATAAAGACTTTCACACAGCAATTAAAGATCTGATCCAGTGTTTCCCAGCCAGGGTGCCTCCAGCTGTTGCAAAACTACAACTCCCAGCGTGCCAGGACAGCCTTCAGCTGTCTGGGCATGCTGGAAGTTGTTGTTTTACAACAGCTGGAGGCGCCCTGGTTGGGAAACACTGGGCTAGTCTATGTTTAGACTGTCTGATCAACAGGTCAATCACTTACCTCACCCAGCAGTAGACTCTCCCAGTTCTCATTGACAAAAGACAAGATTTCCCGTTCAAAATCAAAATATTTCTTCTTACAACAAATACTGAGGTGATAGAGGACGAGGTGCGACACATCCACCCTGCAGGGACCAGAGGTCTTATTATACGTCAAAACATCAGGCACACAGATACATGCTGATCTTATTTCTCAGTATGTTAGAAGTATATAAAGGACTTAAAGTGGTATGCCAAATAATTTTTTTTTTTTTTTAATCAACTGGTGACAGAAAGTTATAAAGATTTCTAAATTACTTCTATGTAAAAATCTTAATCCTTCCAGGACTTATCAGCTTCTGAATGCGCCAAAGGAAGTTGTGTAGTTCTTTCCAGTCTGACCACAGTGCTCTCTGCTGACACCTCTGTCCATGTCAGGAACTGTCTAGAGTAGGAGAGGTTTGCTATGGAGATTTGTTTATGCTTTCGACAGTTCCTGACACGGACAGAGGTGTCAACAAAGAGCACTGTGGTCAGACTGGAAAGACTACACAACTTCCTGTGGAACATACAGCAGCTGATAAGTAATAGAAGGGTTAAGATTTTTAAATAGAAGTAATTTACAAATCTGTACAACTAATTACATTTTTTTTCTTTGGAGACTGGAGTATACAGTGAAAAAAAAACTGTCAAAAATATATCTGTTTGTTGAATAAATAGGCTTTAGGACAAGAGCTTGTGGCACAAAAATCCAAAAAAACATGGCTACTAATAAAACTTAAAGGGGTACTCCGATGGAAAACATTTTTTTTTATCAACTGGTGCCAGAAAGTTAAACCGATTTGTAAATGACTTCTATTAGAAAATCTTAATCCTTCCAGTGCTTTTTAGCAGCTGTATGCTACTGAGGAAATTCTTTTATTTTTTTAATTTAATTTTTGTCTTGTCCACAGTGCTCTCTGCTGACACCTCTGTCCGTGTCAGGAACTGTCCAGAGCAGCATAGGTTTGCTATGGGGATTTTCTCCTGCTCTGGACAGTTCCTGATACGGTCATCAGGTGTCAGCAGAGAGCACAGTGGACAAGACAAAAAAGAGAAATTCAAAAAGAAAAGAATTTCCTCTGTAGCATACAGCTGCTAATAAGTACTGGAAGAGTAAAGGTTTTTTAATAGAAGTAATTTACAAATCTGTTTAACTTTCTGGCACCAGTTGATTTAATAAAAAAAAATTTCCACTAGAGTACCCCTTTAAGTTTAAAGCATATACTACCACAGACTGGTGCACAGGATTCCAGTATTAGTTAGTAAAGGGAGAGTAACCAATAAATGATCACTGACAACTAGGGATGTCCCGATACCGATACTGGTATCGGGGCCGATACTAGCCATTTGCATGGTATCGGGGACTCGTTTAATGTTCCCGATACCATGCCCGATACCTGGTGCCGCTCTGATGCCCCGTTCTTCCATCCTCCTGTCCGCATCATAGTGTTCCATGGAGGAGCATGTGACACACATGTCACTCCGCCTCCTCCCCTGCGCCCAGCGTAACGCTACACAAGAAGCAGAGTGACGTATATGTCACATGCTCCTCCATAGGACGACACGATGCGGACCGGAGGACGGAAGAACGGGGCAGTGGAGCGGCAGCACCAGCACCCGACCCGAGGAGGTGAGCTGCCTGCAAGGAGGGGGCTGCTACTAATGTCTAAGCGGGGGGGGCCCTGCTGCTGTCTAAGCGGGGGGGGGGGCCCTGCTGCTGTCTAAAGGGGGGCCCTGCTGCTGTCTAAAGGGGGGCCCTGCTGCTGTCTAAGCGGGGAGGGGGGGCCTGCTGCTGTCTAAGTGGGGGGCCCTGCTGCTGTCTAAATGGGGGGGCCCTGCTGCTGTCTAAACGGGGGGGCCCTGCTGCTGTCTAAACGGGGGGCCCTGCTGCTGTCTGGGGGGGGCCCTGCTGCTGTCTGGGGGGGCCCTGCTGCTGTCTTAACGGGGGGGCCCTGCTGCTGTCTAAAGGGGGGGGGGGCCCTGCTGCTGTCTGGGGAGGGCCCTGCTGCTGTCTAAACAGGGGGGGCCTGCTGCTGTCTAAAGGGGGGGCCTGCTGCTGTCTAAAGGGGGGGCCTGCTGCTGTCTAAATGGGGGGGGGGGCCTGCTGCTGTCTAAAGGGGGGGCCCTGCTGCTGTCTAAAGGGGATGGGGGCCCTGCTGCTGTCTAAAGGGGGGGGGGCTGCTGCTGTTTAAATGGGTCCCACTGGGGTCCCACTGTCTAAAGGGGGGCTGTGGTCTACAGGGGGGCTGCTACTTATGTCTACAGGGGGCTGCTGTCTACAGGGGGGGCTGCTACTAATGACTGCCAGGGGGCTGCTGCTAATGTCTGCAAGGGGATACTACCTACTATTAAAGACAAACTTACAGCAGAGACACCTGCACTAACTTGAATTCAAAGGTAGATAGGTCAGGTGACCCGGTTTCTACCGCTGCTCACCATGTGGTCATCAGTCTCACCGCCAATGCAAATTCCCTGTTCTGTCCAATGGAGAAGAGAGAAATCTTGGCTCATACTACAGCAGCCGCCTCCATTGTACACAACAAGGACCCACATATCATACGGTAAGCAGCGCCAGAAATCGGGTCACCCTGGGGTCAGATTCCCTTTAAAATATAAGTACTCGTACTTGGTATCGGCGAGTACTAGAATTAAAGTATCGGTACTCGTACTCGGTCTTAAAAAAATGGTATCAGGACATCCCTACTGACAACTGCACTGGATATGTTATTATGTAATTCTATTAGTTATGGTCAGAAATCCCCCTCTCTACCACCCTGGGAACTCATTTCACTTATGCAGCAGGGGGCGACACTGAGCACAGGAGAAAACTTAAGATTATGCCATGTCTTCTTCATCCTGGGCTATGATGGAAGGGGCACACATTATATAAACCTTCTTTTTTAAGCTGGTAAATTATATACCGTACGACTAACGCCATGTGCCATGATGAGCAGATGAAGGGTGACGGAACGGAACACTCACCATCCCAAAGGAAGTCTCCAGGCGTTTTCTGGACCTCTTGTACAGACCGAGCATTCGAAAACATAAAACCTAAATTATAAAAGGGTGAAAAAGTCACACAGCGAACTAAAAACCTGAATATCACACATTTATACTCCAGCCAGTGTCATCCTCTCCCAGAAATGTTTATTTGTAGCACAACTCTATGGAGTTCCCAGCTACAACTTTTGTAACACTACAAGTCTCATGCTAGGAGTATAGAGACCATTACTTCCATATTGCTTTATATCTTACATCAGTGTTTCTCAACCAGGGTACCTCCAGATGTTGCAAAACTACAACTCCCAGCATGCCCAGACAGCCGAAGGCTGTCTGGGCATGCTGGGAGTTGTAGTTTTGCAACAGCTGCAGGCACCCTGGTTGGGAATCACTGTCTAACATACATGGCTTGCATATAAGAAAAAAAGACAATTAAAGGGATGTTAAAGTGACAATTAAAGGGATGAATAACACAGATGTGAATTTCACCTTAAAGGGGTATTCCAGGAAAAAACTTTTTATATATATATATATATATATATATATATATATATATATATCAACTGGCTCCAGAAAGTTAAACAGATTTGTAAATTACTTCTATTAAAAAATCTTAATCCTTTCAGTACTTATGAGCTTCTGAAGTTTAGGTTGTTCCTTTCTGTCTAAGTGCTCTCTGATGACACGTGTCTCGGGAACCGCCCAGTTGGGAAGAGGTGTGCTATGGGAATTTGCTTCTAAACTGGGCGTTTCCCGAGACACGTGTCATCAGAGATTACTTAGACAGAAAAGAACAACCTTAACTTCAGAAGCTCATAAGTACTGAAAGGATTAAGATTTTTTTTAATAGAAGTAATTTACAAATCTTTTTAACTTTCTGGAACCAGTTGATATATAAAAAAAGTTTTTTCCTGGAATACCCCTTTAAAGGAGTACTCCACTGGAAAATATATATATATATTTTTTAAATCAACTAAGGCCAGAGAGTTAAACAGATGTGTAAATTACTTCTATTTAAAAAATCTCAATCCTTCCAGTACTTTTCAGCTGCTATATTCTCCACAGGAAGTTTTTTTTTTTTCCCTTTCTGTCTGACCACAGTGCTCTCTGCTGACACCTCTGTTAATTTTAGGAACCGTCCAGAGCAGGATTGGTTTGCTATGAGAATTTGCTTGAACTCTGGACAGTTCCTAAAATGGACAGAGGTGTCAGCAGAGAGCACTGTGGTCAGACAGAAAGGAAATTCAATAAGAAAAGAACTTCCTGTGGATCATACAGCAGCTGATAAGTCCTGGAAGGATTATGATTTTTAAATAGAAGTCATTTAAAAATCTGTTTAACTTTCTGGTATCAGTTGATTAAACAAAAAAAAAAAAAAAGGTTTCCAGTGGAGTACCCCTTTAACCCCGGCGGCACCGATTATTTTTTGAAACTTAAAAGTCATGTTTCAATCCAGCTGTCCTTGTTATTGCTGACATTTCAGCTGTCACTGTACATAGCAGCAATGATCGGCCTGCAGTTTCACCCTCCTACTCCTGTCTTCATACTCACCTATCTCCGTATAAAAGCGGTTTGCTCAGACACTGTGTACAAGCTTCATGAAACCACTGCAGACAGCGACAGCACTGAAGCATCTTCATGTTCCATCTGCGGGGAAAGAGATCTGTGTGTATATATTGATGTACCCACCTGATGCCCCCCTGGCCCTACGTACATGTGTCATACTTACTCAGCTGGACCCACCCACTCCAGCTACCCACCCTATCCCTTTGGATACCGCCCCCCATCATTTTTTACTTACGCCATACTTACTCTCCAGGCCCCCCGCAGTAGCAGTAACATTGCTGCTTATTGGTTAAGTGCAGTGGGTCCCACTCTAAAGACTTCAGCTGATAGGGCAAAGACAGCTTCATCTGCAGCATAGAGCGCGCGAAGGGGCCCTTCTTGAGCGCGCCACCTCTCTGCAGAATGAAATATAATACCAAATAGGTCAAGTCTGGCACTCCAGCAACTCCTAGGGTCGTATTCACTTTTTTTATTTAGGGAGGCTTCGCTACTCACTGGAATATAGCACAAGCTGTACAGGTATTATAGGTGGTGCTCTACTGCTGAATAGTAGACAATAACGAAGCTCATAGATGTGTAGGGAAATGAAACAATGGTGACTCACCAATAGCGGGAAGTTCAGTCTTTATTTGTCATAAATCCATGCGCAAGCATATACACTGAGGCGGGGAGCGGTAATGGAGCTAGCGGGAGAAAGGAGTCAGCGGGACAGCAGTTTCTTACGTCATCATGTACTTCATCAAGCGTCAGTCATGTCTGATGAAGTACGTGATGACGTAAGAAACAGCTGTCGCGTTGACTCCTTTCTCCGGCTAGCTCCGTTACCGCTCTCCTCGCTGACTACTTTCTCCGGCTAGCTCCGTCACTGACGACTGATGAAGTACGTGATGATGTAAGAAACAGCTGTCGCGCCGACTCCTTTCTCCGGCTAGCTCCGTTAACGCTAACCATGCTGACTCGTTTCTCCGGATAGCTCTGTCACTGACGCTTGATGAAGTACGTGATGACGTAAGAAACAGCTGTCGCGCTGACTCCTTTCTCCGGTTAGCTCCGTTACCGCTCCCCGCCTCAGTGTATATGCTTGCACATGTATTTTGACGAATAAAGACTGAACTTTCCGGTATTGGTGAGTCGCCATTGTTTCATTTCCCTACACATCTATGAACAGAATGAAAGATGAAGATGAAGAAAGGCAGGTTCCCATAGTAGGACTATGTGGGACAACACTTACCTTGGTAGCCACTGCAAAGACGCATTGTCTGCACATCCAGGAACTCCCTGCACTATCTGTATCGCATGGCACGCTGGGCACATGACATTCCTGATGATAAGCTGAAGGCAAGAGGGCAGAGCTCTGATATAACATCACAATGATGCACACGTATATATTGTGTTCACATTATCCTTACTTACCGTGCTTACACTTCCCACAATGTATCAGCTTATTGTCGGGGGTACACGATTGTGAGTTGCACACACAGCACAACTGCTCCTTTCCGGGCACAGCAGCTGAGGGAATGAAGTGCGTGTTAGTTCAGCTGCTGGGCTAGACATGGCATTCATTCATAATTCACAAGATAAAAGAACTAGATCCTCACGGGGGAAGATGTCCTTCCAGAGCACCGAGAACTGGGAGTTATCTTCAAAGCGAACTAAACACGTCTCCTGTGCGCTGTCCACCTGCTCGTGAACCAAAAAAAAAAGAGCGGCAGCAAAATAAAGTACGGGTAGACAATCCACAAAATCTACAAGTCTATATATATCTACAAGTGTATAAATATATATATATATCTATATATATACACTGCTCAAAAAAAATAAAGGGAACACTAAGATAACACATCCTAGATCTGAATGAATGAACTAATAGAATGAAATACTTTCATCTTTACATAGTTAAATGTGCTGACAACAAAATCACACAAAAATGATCAATGGAAATAAAATATATCAACTCATGGAGGTCTGGATATGGAGTCACACTCAAAATCACAGTGGAAAACCCCACTACAGGCTGATCCAACTTTCTGTAATGTCCTTAAAACAAGTCCCAATGAGGCTCAGTAGTGTGTGTGGCTTCCACGTGCCCGTATGACCTCCCTACAATGCCTGGGCATGCTCCTGATGAGGTGGAGGATGGTCTCCAGAGGGATGCCCTCCCAGACCTGGACTAAAGCATCCACCAACTCCTGGACAGTCTGTGGTGGACGGAGCGAAACATGATGTCCCAGATGTGCTCAATCGGATTCAGGTCTGGGGAACAGGTGGGCCAGTCCAATGCCTTCCTCTTGCAGGAACTACTGACATACTCCAGCCACATGAGGTCTAGCATTGTCTTGCATTAGGAGGAACCCAGGGTCAACCGCACCAGCATATGGTCTCACAAGGAGTCTGAGGATCTCCTCTCGGTACCTAATGGCAGTCAGGCTACCTCTGGCAAGCACATGGAGGGATGTGCAGCCCCCCCAAAGAAATGCCATCCCACACCATTACTGACCCACTGGAAATAAGGTTATGCTGGAGGATGTTGCAGGCAGCAGAATGTTCTCCACGGCATCTCCAGACTCTGTCATGTCTGTCAAATGTGCTCAGTGTGAACCTGCTTTCATCTGTGAAGAGCACAGGGCACCAGTGGAGAATTTGCCAATCTTGGTGTTCTGAAATGAAAAACGTCCTGCACGGTCTTGGGCTGTAAGCACAGCCCCCACCTGTGGATGCCGGGCCCTCATACCACCCTCATAGAGTCTGTTTCTGACTGTTTGAGTGGTCATTTTGGAGGGCTCTGGCAGTGCTCCTCCTTTAACAAAGGCAGAGGTAGTAGTCTTGCTGCTGGGTTGTTGCCCTCCTACGGCCTCCTCCACGTCTCCTGATGTACTGGCCTGTCTCCTGGTAGCGCCTCCATGCTCTGGACACAACGCTGACAGACACAGCAAACCTTCTTGCCACAGCTCGCATTGATGTGCCATCCTGGATGAGCTGCACTACCTGAGCCACTTAGGTGGGTTGTAGACTCCGTTTCATGCTATCACTAGAGTGAAAGCACCGCCAGCATTCAAAAGTGACCAAAACATCAGCCAGGAAGCATAGGGACTGTGAAGTGGTCTGTGGTCACCACCTGCAGAACCACTCCTTTATTGGGGGTGTCTGTGTGTGTGTGCAGTATCTCCCATAAGTTCCCCCACACACATATATATATGTATACAGCATCTCCCATAAGTGAGTCCACCCCTCACATTATATACAGAATCTCCCATGAGTGAGTCCACCCATAGATCTCCGTTTAAGGATGCCCCACAAATGGATGACCAATCCTACATTGCCAGGTTCAGCCGACTTTAATTCATATGTCCAAACCTTAAGCTTGTGCACAGTCCAGAGCGTGGCTGTGAGGCCCCATTCACTATTTTGACACATTATAAGAGTCAGTAAAAGTGGTACAGCAGTTTCACATATATGCAGCTTTTAGTCAAATGTCATAATATCTGTAAATGCAGTGATAAATCCCTTACTCGAGGGCTGCTGTAGATGTAAAGAAACAGCGCTGTCTGGTATCCAAGGGAAACCTCTGTACGTGTCTGTCTATAAAATAATGGGGGATGCTGTAGATTGTATGCTGCATTACAGTGTATAGTGATGCAGCCTTGACATGTGCAAACAGCTTATTACAGGACTGCTTCACACCAGGAGCGCGCAGCGAGCAGAGCTGTCAATCACACTTCAGCCCCACTGAAATTGCGCTGGACAATACACCGATATTAATTGACTGTAATACAAATGGTCTAATATCTTCTCCAAATTAAAATTCACCTTTTTGATGATGCCAAGATACAGGAGTCCATCCGTCCAACGAGCTAAAACATCCTGACCCTCCCAAAATCGTGCCAGAGTCTGGAAGCGCGGCCGTTTCACCAATGCTTGGGTCACCCTCGGACTGGCAGGTGTGGTACGGCTAGGTCGGGTGGAGGGCTCCCGTCCCTCCATCACATTGTAAAAAGAACCTGAAGTGACAGAAGAGGAATCAGGAAGAGAAACGCGTCACCGAGAAAATAAGATGTGTCTGAAAATGTACAATGAACATGGATAATGAAACACTGGCTCTAAACCTCAACTACAACAACCAGCTGCAGAACCACATATAAGTCTGTGGATACAATACAATGGATCAGGAAAGGAAACAACAGAAGGGCTAGCATTGTTGCCTTGTAGCTCTGGGGTCCTAGGTTCAAATCTGACCAGGGTCACATCTGCAGGTAGTGTGTATGTTCTCCCCATAACTGCATGGATTTCCTACCACAGTCGAAAAAGCATACCGCTGATAATCTCTGTATATGTTGATGCTATGTAAGTCAAGGAAAAAAATGTATTGCCCTTTGATGCAAATGTCGTAAGGATCTGATGTGGTAGGCTGGATTTACACTATGGAACTTCCGAGTCATAGAAATAGAAAAGCAGAACTAATTTCTTCCAAAAAAACTGTGTCACCCGTCATTAGGAAGGGGGGGTATTACAATTTGTCTCCTTTCACTTCAGTGGAACTGAACTGCAATCCCACACACAACCAGATGGTCCTTTTTTTGGAAGAAATTATCTCTGGTTTTCTATTCCAGGATAACCCCATTAAAATCTGCTTAGCAATGGAATTCTGCTGCACAGTGCACACTATGGAATTTCAGCGGCGGAAAGAATGATCGTACTCATTCCTTTGGTGGAATTTGTTAGGAATACATTGCCTTCTATGGGGATAGCAATGTACAAGTGGTCCTAGTGCTGACTGATGGTGGCCGAACTGGGAATCTTCGGCCGGAAATTCGGTTGTATGAACCTAGCATTAGACAAATCACATATGCACAGTAGTAGATTTCACCCAAGTTTCAGTTAAAGGGGGGCAGAACTCTGGCACAAGTGAGCATGTTCACGTCAGGCTTATATTTATGCTTACGTTTGAGTTTGCACAGAATCCTTTGTACTAGCGTATTTGTTTTTTCACCAAGATCGCCATATTGTAATTTTTTTTAGCTCACAGAGGTTTGGTTTCTATTTTAGTGAGATTTATTATTTGTGCATTTTTTAAAAGAACATTTAGGCATGTCACTACACCACCTCCAAACAGGCACAGTTTATCCACACTAGATCCAAAGGTAAAAGGGGGAAATTCTTAGCAGAATGTATTCAGAAGTTTGTGCATTTTTATAAATAAGTGCAAAAAAAAAAAGAATAAGAATGACGAAAATGATAAATTCCCCGTATATTCTCCTTCCCATCAATTCTTTTGTCATCGCTGGTATGGGGGCTATATTTGAGGTTTGTGGTTGTCAGTTTTATTGAATATTGTCTGTCAAAGAGAATAAATTCACAGGGCCGTCATTATTATCAGGGTCCGATGGCAGGCAATTTGAATCATCTTTGTACTAAAACATGTAAAGATACAACTTTCTATGCTCCCTGTAACTCCAATCGTGTATGACCACTGACTGACGTCATATAGTAAAAGCCTTTAAGGCATCCAAGTGAAAATTATTGCGGATTTGGCCATACGGTTAAAAATGTTCACACACCACTGACTTGCTGTCCATGCTGAATCTTACAGGGGTTGTGTTACAAAACTATATATGTAGTCTAAAATGATGCATTATGTGAAATGAAACATATTTGTCACAGTTCAAAGAGGAAACCAGCAAGTGATCAGATCCATGGGGGAGAACTCCATAGGGATGTAAGATATTTTTCTTGTAAACAGCACGTGTCCTCCTTTACTTATATGTATAAATGCAAAAAAAAACAAGGACAGAGCATGTAGAACCCCTTAATAATGATAATGGGGAGGTTGTCACAGGCGATCAAGAGAAGGCGGAGCTACTGAATGGGTTCTTTAGTTCTGTATATTCTAAGGAAGAAGGAGCTGACATTGGACAGGTCAGTGCTGGTAACACATCATGTACAGGTCAGTGCTGGTAACACATCATATAATGTACTGAACTGGCTTAATGTAGAGATGGTACAAGGTAAGTTAAGTAATTTAAATGTAAGCAAATCTCCAGGGCCAGATGGATTGCAACCAAGAGTTCTTAGAGAGGTAAGTTCAGTAATATCTGTACCCCTGTTCATGATATTTAGAGATTCACTGGTGTCTGGTATTGTGCCAAGGGACTGGCGCAAGGCGAATGTGGTGCCAATCTTCAAAAAGGGTTCTAGGTCTTCCCCAGGGAACTATAGACCGGTAAGTTTAACGTGCATTGTGGGTAAATTGTTTGAAGGACTTATAAGGGATTACATACAGGAATATATAGGGGATAATAGTATTATAAGTGATAGCCAGCATGGGTTTACTAAGGATAGAAGTTGTCAAACCAATCTAATTTGCTTTTATGAAGAGGTGAGTAGAAGCCTTGACAGAGGAATGGCTGTGGATATAGTGTTTCTGGATTTTGCTAAAGCGTTTGATACTGTCCCTCATAGACGTCTGACAGGTAAGTTAAGGTCTTTGGGTTTGGAAATTTTAGTTTGTAACTGGATTGAACACTGGCTCATGGATCGTACCCAGAGAGTGGTGGTCAATGATTCGTACTCTGGTTGGTCCCCGGTTGTAAGTGGTGTACCCCAAGGTTCAGTACTGGGACCGCTGTTTAATTTATTTATCAATGAGGTTCAATGTGGATAAATGTAAAGTTATGCATCTGGGTACTAATAACCTGCATGCATCGTATGTCTTAGGGGGGATTAAACTGGCAGAGTCACTGGTAGAGAAGGATCTGGGTGACTTGTAGATCACAGACTACAGAATAGCATGCAATGTCAGGCTGCTGCTTCCAAGGCCGGCAGGATATTGTCATGTATAAAAAGAGACATGGACTCGAGGGACAGGGACATAATACTCCCCCTTTATAAAGCATTGGTACGGCCTTACCTAGAATATGCTGTTCAGTTTTGGGCACCAGTCCATAAAAGGGACACTGTGGAGCTGCGACTAAACTAATATGGGGCATGGAACATCTTAGCTATGAGGAGCGATTAAAGGAGTTACAATTGTTTAGTCTTGAGAAGAGACGTCTAAGGGGGGATATGATAAATGTATATAAGTATATTAATGACCCATTCAAAAAATATGGAGAAAAACTGTTCCAGGTTAAACCCCCCCCCCCCCCAAAAGACGAGGGGGCACTCCCTCCGTCTGGAGAAGAAAAAGTTTAGTCTCAAGGGGCGACATGCCTTCTTTACCATGAGAACTATGAACTTATGGAACAGTCTACCTCAGGAACTGGTCACAGCAGGAAAAATTAACAGCTTTAAAACAGGCTTAGATACATTCCTGGAACAAAATAACATTAATGCTTATGAAGAAATATAAAATCCCATCCCTTCCCCAATATCGCGCCACACCCCTACCCTTCAATTCCCTGGTTGAACTTGATGGACGCATGTCTTTTTTCAACCGTACTATATAACTATGTATGTGCTACACAGATTTTACAAACTTTACTTTGTGAAACAACCCCTTTAAAGGGGTACTCCGGCCCTAAAACATCTTATCCGCCATCCAAAGGATAGGTGACCCACCTGTGGTAGCTGCAGAGCGATGTTCGCTCCGTGTCTGAAGGGACACGACTACGGGGCCGGAGTTTCATTATGGCACGACTCTGCCCCTTGTGACGTCACACCCCGCCCCCTCAATGAAAGTCTGTGGAAGGGGGCGCGACGCCTGTGGGGGCGGGGCGTGATGTCACAAGGGGCGGAGCCGTGACGTCACGATACTCCGTCCCCTACACCACCCATCATCAGCCACAGAGCGATCGTTGCTCTGTGCAACTGAAAAACAGGGGTGCTACAGGAGAGATTGCGGGAGTCTCCAGTGGCGGGATCCCCACAATCTAACATCTTACACCCTATCCTTTTGATAGGGGATAAGTTTAGTGCCGGAGGACCCCTTTAAGGTGGATATATTAGAAATGAAAAGTCAAACACTCTGTTACTTCTCTGGAATTTGTAAAGCCTGTGCAACCATGAGTTAGGCCATGTTCACACAATATAATTTCCAAATGGAATCCAGAAGAGAAATTCCATTCAGAAAGTACTATTGTTTTCAATGGGATTCTGCTGCACTGTGCAAAGAGCGGAAGCTCCGATGCAAATTCGGAACATGGTTATTCTTTCGGTGGAATTCAGCCCAGAAAAGCCTATTGTCAATGGGACTTTGAAGTGCAGGGGTTATTTTTATCTACAGCAAATTCTGCACAAAATTTACCTAAATTCTGGGCTGCGTGGATCTGCTGACGGGATTCAGACAGGAAAGTGTAGTGTAGGAGTTGTAGTTTTGCAACAGCTAGAGATTGGGAAACGAAAAGGCGTAGTGTACAGTTTATATAAAAACAAAACAAGATCTGTGCTTGATTCTAAATTATAAAGCCTGTTCTATGCTCCAGAGTGACATTTACAATTTTGCCTTTTTGTCGCTGTAGTCAGCAGCTTGTTTTCACATACAATACACATGAACCTAAACCGACAGAAACATGGTGGCTGCTGTTTCTTGGTTGGAGATGTATAGAGAACGTCCAACCTCATGAACAGAGCAGACACCTAACTAAGGGCTAGTTCACACTGAGAAAATTCAGTCAGAATGCAAGAGAAATTTGAGCATATTCCACCCTGACATACACTCCCATGGATTTTAATGGGATTTCCACAACTCTATTTACAGAATTATTTTCACACAGAGATCTGAATTCCGTCAAAAGAACACATGGGCAGATTTAATTGCGAACTTGCAGCATGTTTGAATGCGGGCAGGCTATCTGTATGGCATCTTAACAAAGTCCAGGAGCAGCGACCTTCATATAAGAGGGGCCCTAAAGCAAACATTAAAAAGGGCCCCCCATTATGGTGATAGGCACCCATGACAGAACGGTCTGGTATATGTCTCCCCTCCTTGACCCTTGGGCCACCTCAATTCCTCACTTTCCAGCCTCTGGGTGAAGGGTGGACAGAGCAGCTGTGCTCTACTCAATAGTAAAGACGATGAGGAGAAGCAGGACTGGGCCCCTTCTCTGGAAGGGATAGCTGCACGGTCTGCCTTGATTTGCTTTTCTCGTTGTACATCTGAAAAATGAAGGCTAGATCTGCAATAAAAATTGATTGTGGAGGTTCAGTTACTGGGACCCTGACCATTGCTTAAAACGGGGGTTCCCAGTTATCATATCTAAAAGAGGAGAGACCGTATGTGCACAGACGCTATTTATAACAAGGAAATACTTATACAACTGTGAGTGCACAGCAGAAACCCAGCCTTAGGGAAAGTGCACATGGCGGAATGTCCACACAGAAAATTTCCGGACGAACATTAAGCAGACAGCGGGCATAAACAGGACATGCCAGCACTGGGATTGCTCGGAAATGCTCGATGGCAACGCATTTCTGTGCAGATTTTGCTGAAAGAATTGACATGTCGATTCTTTCTGTTGAGGGCGGAAGGGGAATTTCCATGGCAGATGTTTCTGTCGTGTGCACAAAGCAGCAGAACCCCATTGAAATCAATGGGACTGTGCTGCAACAGAATTTCCAAGAATTTTACCATGAAAATAAGCTTCGGAAATAAAAGTCTTATTGACTACTTGGCTTTTCCAAGTAGATTCTGCCTAAAGAATGAAAATGTTCCATTCTTTTGACAGAATCCAATTTTGTCATGGAACTTCCGACGTGTGAACAGAGCTGCTGAATCCCATTAAAATAATAGGAGGCAGCTGGAAGCAGATTCTGTTCATAATTTGCTTTTGGGAATTCTAAGCAAGATTTTCGTACCGGGGACGAACTTATACTTCACCCTGCCATACAATGGTGTTCGATATATTATAGAATGGCTTCTTTAGGCTGTGTATAGGGTAATCTCCCTATACCCAGCCTCAACTCAAGCAGTGATATATTGTCGACATATGGTCACAAACTATAATGCTAACACGTCATTGCTGGCAAGAGACCAGGGAAGCATGGCCATGAGAGCAGCTTATAGGTCTTTGTTTTTTCTTACCATCAGGTACTTAAAGGGTCACTCTCATTAAAACTAATTTTTGCTATTGCACTCGTTATACTTTATTAAAAAAAAAAATGAAGTTTTCTATGTTTTATTTGTGCTTAAAAAAGCTCAAGAGCACATTTTCCCCCAACTCATACACAGTCCAAACACAGGAAATGCCGCCTGGAGTCCCCCCCCCCCCCCCCCCCCCTCCAGGCGGCACTTCCTGTGTTCGGACTTTGTTCCAAAGTCTGTGTATGAGTTGGGGGAAAATGTGCTCTTGAGCTTTTTTAAGCACAAATAAAACATAGAAAACGTCATTTTTTTTTAAACAAAGTATATTAGAAATATTTTTCATTTACCATAAGGAGTGCAATAGCAAAAATTAGTTTTAATGAGAGTGCCCATTTAAATCCACAGGTAACATTTTTTACCAAGATCTACCTATTTTAGTGCAATTTTCCATGGGAATTCTTGCAGAATATTTCCACTGTTAATCCACTCCACGTCAACATTTCTTATACTGTTATGTTGGTGTATATTAAGTATAATCAGAATAAGTTTTCAGATGTTGAATATTTCCTCCCATTCACTTACATTTATGCTGCCCAAAAACACAGGCAGCAAGGAACAGGTGCAGGGAAAGAGGACCCAGAACACTACGATTCTCTCTGAAAAGGCTCCCTATCCCTGTACACAGATAGGGAGAGACGAGTCACTCACAGCCGGAAGGCCAGGGAGCAGCCAAGGGGACCGCAACAAATGACTACTTACCTGGGTCGCGGTGGCATTTTTGTAAACTAGGATTTCTCTGAAACGCCTAATTATAAGCGTTCCAGGACCCCGCTCTTTGCACCTGTCCCTTACTGCCTGTGGTTTGGGAAGCAGACAATTGAGATAAATCATAACAAATCAGAAAATTAATGTCCACAATATTTGATATATCTCTGAACATTTCCTTCTTTTCCTACACAGTTTTGATTGCCGTATAATTTTTCCTGAGCAGTAAAAAGATAATTTCACGAACTACATTACATTAAGTAATGAGACTTTTTTTGACAATTCAAAAAATCTTATGAATGTAGCACAATGGCATCTTGAGAATATGTCCAAGGGTTGGCTGCATGCGGTGATTAATGTGTTTCCAACAACATACCATGGGATTGATCTACACACAGGATGTCACACACACAAAAGGTGCATACATTAAAGGTGCAACCCAGCCATTAGAGAGAAACGCACACAACACATCAGAAGCGTTTATTAAGATTAATTCATCGAAATCCATGCCCGCACATGACCTACAGGACAGTGGGATCAATGGACAACATTACAATAAGGATTGCACCTTTAATATTTACCAGGTCGAGTCTGAAGAGGGCGACAGGGAAAAGGTTTTATGTAAAAATGTCAAACAAACAATACACAATGATCATAAGATGGAGCCTGAGGCCATACAGTACAAAACAGTGAAACAGCAAAGCGAGAGGAACAGCAGAGGCCACAATTCTCCAGGATTCACTCTGTAACATCCTACCGGGCTTCTCTATGTCTCTCTGTCCTATGTCGTCCCTCATTGGTTACAGCTAAACGTTGCTTAAAACGAGCACTAAAACTACAGAAGTGGTCATTCATTATGAAAATTAAGCTGCAAAATCTGAAAAGTTAGGAGTATGAAAGTCATTGAAATGTTGATGTGTTCAATTCTATTAAACCAATCATTGCACCAATTATCCTTAATCCTGTATGTAACAAGCTGATCCTTCCACAGACCCTTATAAGCCTTGTCCCCCCATAACACACTCACTTCACAGGTTTTAAATTTCTATGTCGAGAAGCTTTCTTCATTCAGGTCTTGTATATTCTGGACCCACATGACCGGCCCAACAATCCCGTTTTAATTCCAGAAGTATAACAAATGAAAATTAGATGCAATACAATGGCTGCGCCGGTCACAAATGGACAATTCTGCCAACATATATCTGATCGGTCAACAAGAGTCTGTGGACGCATCTTAAAAAGATCCCTGGGCCAAAAGCCACATAACAGGATCCTCATCTGTGTAGCTGACATGGATCTCTATTTAATACAAAAGAGAACAGGGTGCGCTCCCCTGGATGGAACCTGATGGATGAGATAGTGAAGAGTCCAATCAAAACGCACTCACCTATGCGAGTTGTGCGAATGGAGGCACAACACTCAATGCGCTTGATCAGGAATCCTGTAATCGCGGCTGCTGCGGCTCCCAGCGTCCAGGCGCAAATATAGATAAAAGGAGATCCAAGAAAGGAAGATGAATCGCGCTGCCACAAGAAGTATATATATGGGTAAATTTATTGCACGCAAAGGATCCACGCAACACGTTTCAAAGCCATTCCAGAACGGCTTTGAAACGCGTTGTGTGGATCCTTTGTGTGCAATAAATTTACCCATATATACTTCTTGTGGCAGCGCGATTCATCTCCCTTTCTTGGATCTCTTTTTATCTATGGATCTCTATTTGGAAACTTTGGACTCTCACAACCCTGTGCCTTAGGCAATGCTCTCTTATTTGTTACCCACTGTGAAAGTCCTGAAAAAATTACTGAACAACTGCCACAAGTAATATCCGGTGGATGAGGATATTGTTTTACCCTTCCACTTGTCACCCACCATTTCATTCTCCTGACCCTAGGCCCCAGTTACCTCACTTAGGGCTCTGTCACCAGCAAAAACATATGCTGATATATATACACACACAACAGTGCACCCATAGACTAGGATATGTTCGGAAGCCCCATAGACTGAATAGAAAAGTGCCCAAGCATGTTTTCTGCTGCACCATTCAGCTAGTTATCACGGTTGGACCACCAACAATCACCGTGGAAAGGGGAATAACATTTTGTCCTAGGATATCTTCATACAGACTGAACCTAGTCTTCTAGTGACTACATATAATCTTCCCTAAATGCATTCTATTCCTTTGTGCTGGTTAATATTGGAACACCTTTTTTGCTGGTATTCCAGCAGAGTACCCCCAAAAAACATGTGACAGAAGCATTAAAGAAGTTATCTCAAATAAGGACAACATAGAAAAGGGTTTTCCCAAAAAGAACCAAAACGGAAATCCATGCTTAATGAGCTAAGACTGCTTTCAATCTCTTCAACGCCAAGACATTCAAAACCTAGCCCAAACTCTCCGTTCGTTCACTTAAAACAAATCGCCGAATAGAAAAAAATCTTTAAAGTTGCATAAATGTGTGAATCCGAAATTCGGTGGAAAATTTGATATGAACCTTATTTCCTAATCAATATGCTCCCCACTAGCACTATGTAATGCTAGTTTCCCTGCAGAGGTTGTGGCAAAAATCATCAGATTGCCAAAAGCCCAGAAAGTAAGACATGGGCACTTCATTAATTCCCATGTGGGTGCAGGACCTGGGGCACTCAGATAATTCCCCCCATGTGGGCACAAGACCTGGGACAGTCATCTAATTTAACCCCTGTAAACACAGGACCTGGGGCAGTCAGCTAATTTCCCCCATGGACACAGGACCTAGGGTAGTCCCTGTGGACGTCTTACAGATGGGGCCTTCCCAGATGACAATACTTTTAAAGGGAACCTTTGTTTTAGGGTACGTTCACACGAGTGGATCCCCAGTGTGTATTATGCTGCTGACCTGCCACTGGACAGCTGTATGCTGCCTTTACCGATGCCTGCTCGGAGCAGCAATACGCCGCTACAAGCAGACACACTGAAGTGATGTGCCAGTCGCTGCGCATGCGTGGTGTCCTCGCACACATCGCGGCCACTCCCCCTGCTCCATGAGCTAGGCAAGCTGCCACGATGTGCGAGTATACTGCTCATGCATGCTACAACTCGCACATCACAGTGTGTCTGCTTGTAGCGGTGTATTGCTGCTCCGAGCAAGCACCTGTAAAGGCCGCGTACATCGGTCCTTCAGCGGTGGATCCGCAGCGTAATACGCGCTGGGGATCCGCTCGTGTGAACGTACCCTTATGCAGCCCAAACCGTGAACAGCATGAAACAGGTGCAAAAAACTGGGTTCGGGACACCATGATTCATATTGAAGCGTTCCGGCATTTCACAGGAATTCTAACTTCAAAAAGCCGACAGGTCCCAGGTAACATTGTAAAGGGTCCCTGCGGCTGCTCTCAGCCCTGCCAGCGCTGAGTGACACCCCTCTCTTTATACACAGATAATGAGGGACGTATCAGACGGGGCCGACATGCTGCAGTGATCACCCATATGACTACTTACCCGGGTACCAGCAGCTTTTTATAAAACCACAATTTCTCTAAAACGCCAAAGCGTTTCATATTAAATCGTAGTGCTGGGATCACGTTTCAAGGAAGCACAAGGGTAGGTCCACGCTGCATCCTGCCCCCGCTAATCTTATCCGTCTGCACCAAGCCGAAAACAGGACGACGACTATACCGTTAACACCGCAGTCACTTCTATGGCTGAATAGAGTCACCCAGTGACTCTGTTTGACACCTTTGCACTATTTCACTAGCGCAACAGCCCCAGCTTAAAAGAGCTGATACGTCCCACACGGAGTGTCTAGGCGGCTACGTTCAGCCATAGAAGCGTATGGAGTCCGCTGCTCCCATTAACAGTATTTGTCGACATCCCGGGATGCCGACGGATACGACCAACGGGGGTCTGGAATGCGGTATAAACCTACCCCGAAACAGATAACGGGTTCCTTTTAACGCTATAAAAACTCACGATATCCGTCGCCACGATGGAAAACCATTTTTTTTACTCCCATAATCCTGATGAAGGTTATATATATATATATATATTAGGGATCGACCGATTATCGGTATGGCCGATATTATCGGCCGATAATCACGATTTTGGGCATTATCGGTATCGGCAATTATCTTGCCGATAAGCCGATAATGCCCCGCCCCCCGCACTGCCCCCACCGCACCGCGACCGCCACCCCCTCGACCCGCCGCACCGCGTTGCACCCCCCACCGTTATGCTAGGCGGTATACCGGTATGGATTTTTTCCCATACCGCTATACCGGTCGGGCCCCTCCCCCACCCTCCGAGTGAATAAAAAAAATTAAACTTACCCGTAATGGGGGTGGTCCAGGCCATCCTTCCTTCATGTAGTGTCCGGGGGCGTTCCAGGTGGAGGGTGGTCCGGTCCGGGCTGTCCTTCTCCCACGGTCTTCTTCTCCTCTCCGGGCAGGCTCCGGCCTAGTACGCTGCATAGACGCCGCTACGCCGTGACGTCAGGTGCGTCGCTGCGCACGGGCGTCACTGCGCAGCGACGTCTATGCAGCGTACTAGGCCGGAGCCTGCCCGGAGTGGAGAAGAAGACCGTGGGAGAAGAAGGACAGCCCGGACCGGACCACCCTCCACCCGGAACGCCCCCGGACACTACAGGAACGATGGATGGATGGCCCGGAGCACCCTGGCAGGTAGGGGAGAGAAGCGGGTGGTGGCAGCGGCCTATGGCCCCGCAAAAGCCACTGCAGATCATTGATTTAAAGTGCCCGCTTTAAATCAATTATCTGCAGCGGTGTCGCAGGGGGTTAAATAGCCGATAACTTATACCGGAATATCGGTACAAGTTATCGGCTATCGGCCCTAACCTGCACCGATTATCGGCCCTAAAAAAACGATATCGGTCGATCCCTAATATATATATATATATAATCGGTCATTCCGTTACAATACGGTAAGAAGGGGGGTCCTAAAGAACCTGCGAACTTGGTAGGGCAGAAAACTTTCTTTAAAAAAAATAAAATAAAAAAATGGCGTCATGTGATCACTTGGGGTAAATACGGGATAAAAATATGCATCAACAATGGCGTGCCGACTGCCAAACCTATAGGGCGACCTCTATAAAGGTGGCGTTTTCCAAAAAAAGTGTCTCCAGCTGTTGCAAAACTACAACTCCCAGCATGCCCGGACAGCCGTTGGCTGTCCGGGCATGCTGGGAGTTGTAGTTTTCCAACAGCTGGACGAGGACTAGTTGGTAAACCGCTCTACTATCCTACCGTACATACGCTGTTCTACACACATCATGGTCCTCCCACCATGCACGGATCACAATGCAGCTCCATGACACCACAGTGATCCCGACGACCCCCTCCATCACCTGCAGACCGCTCATTTGCATAAAGCCCTTGCTGATTTGCATACATTTGCATAACGTCCTGTCAGAAAAGTGCGCGCTGTCCTGTCAGTGTCGCCACACGGCGTCCCGCTCCCTTCCCGGCCGCAGTCAGGAGCGGACACCGCGTCCACCGCCGCCGCCGCATCCCAGGCTCCGTCCATCCGAGATAATTTTTCTCCCACGGCCTCTCGTGCTCCCGCCCCCCTGTCCTGATAATTGGCCTCTGCTATTCCTCTCACACGGTGCTCCCCTCACCCCGGGGTCCCCTCAGATTCCTCCCCCGGCTCCTCCTCTTCTTCTTCCCCTCACAGTGGCTCGGTGTCTTCCTCCCCCGCCTCTCCCGGGGGGGTCCAGGCAGGAGCGCGTCCTCCTCCTTCTTATCCTCGGGCCGCACCTCGGCCCGAGTGACGCAGCAGCCTAGAGGCAGGAGGAGCCAGGCAATGACCCTGGCGACGTCACCACACCCACCCCCGGAGCCAGCCAATCGGAACCGTTCGATTAAGAGAATAGGCAGATTTTTTTTTGTGCAGCAGTTTTTTTCCCCCCCTTCACCCACCATGTAGAAATGGGCGGGGCTTAGTGAACCGTCAGTCACGTTCGGTGACAGCCAATCAGAGAGCGCGGCGAGAAAGCGGGAAAAACCCTGAGGTACTTAGGAGCGCTGATTAGGATGAGGGACATGAAAGGGAGCGGTGAGGTGAATTTCTGGGCTGATCTGTGTGAGGAATTTTTTTATGATTATTTAGGATAAATTTCCACAACTTTTGGGCAGTGAGGCTATACTTGCACATTGAGGGGAATTTGTCATCTTATACGTTAGGCTGCATTCACATCTCGTTTTATACATACGGGCGCCGGATACGGCAGGGGGAGGGGCAAACCGGGCACTCCCGTACCTCAGCCGGATCAGCCCGTGAATCCATTTACTTTAATGAGCCGACCGGAGTCAAACGGTGACTCTGGTCAGCTCAGTTATGACCCGTATGCGGTTTTGGACCGGACCTAAAACCGTAGTATACGGTTTGAGGTCCGGTCAGGAAACCGCATACGGGGCAAAACTGAGCTGACCAGAGTCACCGTTTGACTCCGGTTCCCTACGGGCGGCCGTATGTAGAAAACGCCTAAGGCTGCATACTGTTTTTTTTTTGTGTGTATTTGACCGTTTGCGCTTCAATACGTTTGAATTATGCTGTATGCAAAAATGTAGTCAACTACGCTATTGTGTATACCAAAAAAAAAAAAGCAAACATAAAGCTCAGTTTTTAAAAATAATATAAGTCAATGCTGTATGGCGTCCATTTATAGCATCTGTTAATGTATATGTTTGTTCTTTAACCCGTTAACCCCTTAAGGACTCGGCATTTTTGCATTTTTGTTTTTAACCTCCTTACCTTTAAAAAATCATAACTCTTTCAATTTTGCACCTAAAAATCTATATGTTGGCTTATTTTTTGCGCCACCAATTCTACTTTGTCATTTTACCCAAAAATCTACGGCAAAACGGAAAAAAAAATAATTGTGAGACAAAATTGAAAAAAAAATACGCCATTTTGTAACTTTTGGGGGCTTCCGTTTCTACACAGTACATTTTTCGGTAAAAATTACACCTTATCTTTATTCTGTAGGTCCATACGATTAAAATGATCCCCTACTTATATAGGTTGTATTTTGTCGTACTTCAGGAAAAAATCATAACTACATGCAGGAAAATGTATACGTTTATAATTGTCATCTTCTGACCCCTATAACTTTTTTATTTTTCCGCTTATGGGGCGATATGAGGGCTCATTTTTTGCGCCTTGATCTGAAGTTTTTAGCAGTACCATTTTTGTATGCATAGGACTTATTGACCAAAAAAGTGACCAAATATTCACTATTTTGGATTTTTTTGCATGTATGCCATTGACCGTGCGGTTTAATTAACGATATTTCTTTATAATTCGGACAGTTCCACATGCAGCCATACCACATGTGTTTATTTTTATTTACACAGTTTTTTTTTATAAATGGGAAAAGGGGGGGTGATTCAAACTTTTATTAGGGAAGTGGTTAAATGATCTTTATTCACTTTTTTTGTGCAGTGTTAAAGCTCCCATAGGGACCTATAACACTGCACACACTGATCTTTTACAATGATCAATGGTTTCTAATAGGAAACCATTGATCAATGATTCTGCCGCTTGACTGCTCATGCCTGGATCTCAGGCACTGAGCTGTCATTCGGCGATCGGACACCAGGAGGCAAGGTAAGGGACCCTCCTGCTGTGTCTCAGCTGTTTGGGATCCCGAACAGCCCCCTGAGCTAACCGGCAATGATTTACTTTCACTTTAGACGTGGCATTCAACTTTGAACGCCGTGTCTAAAGGGTTTATATTGCGTGGCACCGCGATCAGTGACATGCGCTATTAGCCACGGGTCCCGGCTGTTGTGGACCCGCGTTATAGAACGGGAGCGGACTCATGACGTACTGGTACGTCATGGGTCCTGTAGGGGTTAAGGACCAGGCCATTTTTCATTTTTGCACTTTCGTTTTTTCCACCTCAAAATCTAAAAATCATAATGCTTTCAATTTTCCACCTACAGACCCATATGAGGTGACACCAATTTTACTTTGTAGTAACATCAATCATTAACCACAAAATCTATGGCAAAACCAGAAACAAGAAAAATATTTGTGGGGCAAAATTGAAAGAAATAAAACCCTTTTTGTAACTTTTGGGGGCTTCCGTTTCTACAAACTGCACGTATTGGTAAAAATGATACCTTATATTTATTCTGTCCATACGATTAAAATGATACCCAATTTATATATAGGTTTTGTTTTATTTTAATAATATTCTAACTTTTTGTACAAAAATGAGTACCGTATATACTCGAGTATAAGCCGACCCGAGTATAAGCCGAGACCCCTAATTTCAACCCAAAATCCCAGGAAAAGTTATTGACTCGAGTATAAGCCTAGGGTGGGAAATACATCATCCCCCCCTGTCATCATCCAGACCCGTCATTAACATCCTCATCATCATCCCCTTGTCATCATCCCACACATCCCCCCTTCATCATCCCCTTGTCATCATCCCACACATCCCCCCTTCATCATCCCCTTGTCATCATCCCACACATCCCCCCTTCATCATCCCCTTGTCATCATCCCACACATCCCCCCTTCATCATCCCACACACCCCCCTTCATCATCCCACACACCCCCCTTCATCATCCCACACTCCCCCCTTCATCATCACCCCCCCACCCCCCTTCATCATCCTCTTGTCATCATCCCACCCCCCCCCCCTTCATCATCCTCCTCTCATCATTCGCCCTCAGTGGTCTTCAACCTGCGGACCTCCAGAGGTTTCAAAACTACAGCCGATGGCTGCCCGGGCTTGCTGGGAGTTGTAGTTTTGAAACCTCCGGAGGTCCGCAGGTTGAAGACCACTGCGGCCTTCGACATCATCCAGCCCCCTCTCACCCCCTTTAGTTCTGAGTACTCACCTCCGCTCGGCGCTGGTCCGGTGCTGCAGGGCTGCCCGGAGAGGAGGTGGTCCGGTGGGATAGTGGTTCCGGGCTGCTATCTTCACCGGGGGCGCCTCTTCTCCGCGCTTCCGGCCCGGAATAGAGGCATTGCCTTGACAATGACGCAGAAGTACGTTGGCAATGAACGCACCTCTGCGTCGTTGTCAAGGCAACGTGACTATTCTGAGGCCGGGCCCGAAGCGCTTAGAAGAGGCCTCCCCGGTGAAGATAGCAGCCCGGAACCACTATCCCACCGGACCACCTCCTCTCCGGACAGCCCTGCAGGACCGGACCAGCGCCGAGCGGAGGTGAGTACTGTACAGAACTAAAGGGGGGTGAGAGGGGGCTGGATGATGTCGAAGGCCGCAGTGGTCTTCAACCTGCGGACCTCCAGAGGTTTCAAAACTACAACTCCCAGCAAGCCCGGACAGCCGATGGCTGCCCGGGCTTGCTGGGAGTTGTAGTTTTGAAACCTCTGGAGGTCCGCAGGTTGAAGACCACTGCGGGTGGGGGAGTTCACTCGAGTATAAGCCGAGGGGGGTGTTTTCAGCACGAAAAATCGTGCTGAAAAACTCGGCTTATACTCGAGTATATACGGTATGCTGAAAATTGTCCTCTTCTGACCTCTAAAACTATTACATTTTTCCATATACAAGGCTATAGGAGAGCTCATTTTTTGCTCCATGCTCTTTAGTTTTTATTGGAACCATTTTGGTTGTGATGGGACTTTTTCATTGCTTTTTATTCATTTTTATATGATATATGAAGTGATCAAAAGTTGATTGCGACATCTAAAATGCTAAAAATGGCTTCCCAACAGCTCAGCTGAGCTTATCGCGACCACCACGGTAAAATTGCTGTGTCCCAATCAGCTGAAAGGACGGCGGGAGGACCCTTACCTGCCTCCACGCTGTCCAATCTATCCCTCGATGCTCCAGTTAGCTATGGCTGGCTAGAGCAGTCGAGCACAGATAACACTGATCAATGCTATGCTATGGCATAGCATTAAACAGTGTATGCAATCTAATAATTGCATGTAGTGTAATAGTGTAAAAAACGTTAATAAAAATGTGTGTGTGTGTAAACAAAAGTAAACATAAACATGTGGTATCGCTGCATGCGTAAATGTCCGAACTATAAAAATATCATGTTACTTTAACCATATGGTCAATGGCATATACGTAAAAAAAAAAAAAATACCAAAGTCCAAAAATGCATATTTTGGAAAAAAATTTTGGCTGCGAAAAAAAAACCAAAAGTGGCACAAAAATGAATTTTCACATATTTTCAAAGCAGCATAAGAGACTTTTAAAAATGTGAGGAGAAAAAAAAAGGTGTGAATAATAACGCTGGATCAGAAATTACAGTAGTTTTTGAGAATCTCCCCTAAGGTGTAATTTTTACAGAAAAGTGCACTACGTTGAATTAAAAGCCAAAGAAAATTACAAAATGGAGTTGTTGTTTTTTTTATTTGGCCCCACAAATCATTTTTTTTTCACAATAGATTTTGTGGTGAAGTGATTGATGTCATTACAAAGTAAAATTGGTAATGCAAAATACAAGCCTTCATATGCATCTGTAGATGGAAGATTGAAAGCATTATGATTTTTAGAAGGGGAAAAGGAAAAAACGAAAGTGCAAAAATGAAAAATGGCCCGGTCCTCAAGGGGTTAAAAAATTGGAAAAGGGAGTGATTCCAATGGGTTAATTCACATTCATCAACTTTTCTTTCACTTTTTTTTGTCCCTATAGGGGACTACAGTATTACATGCAATCATTGGATTGCATACACTGTTCAATGCTATTCCATTGCATAGCATTGATCACTGTTTTCGGTGCTCCATTGCTCCAGCCTTCTATGATCAGACAGTGGGGAGCCAGGTAATGGACCTCCCGCCATCCTCTCAGCTGATTGGGATCCCACTGAGCTAGCCGGGATAACTTTTCTCCCATTTTTAGATGCCACAATCAACTTTGATTGCGGCGTCTAAAGGGTTAATGCTAGACATCAGCCTGATCTGCGGTGTCTGGTATCAGCTGTAAGTCCTGGCTGCTGATAGCAACCGGGACCCACCGGGTTGTGCGCTTCATGTAATGTCTATTGTCCTTAAAGGGTTAAGAGCGCAGGGATTTTTTGTTTTTGCATTTTAGTTTTTTCCTCCTTGCCATCTATTAGTCATAACTTTTTCAATTTTCCACTTACAGACCCATATGAGGGTTTGTTTTCTTTTGTGCCATCAATTGTAATGACATCACTCATTTTACCACAAACTCTACGGTGAAACAAAAAAAAAAAATATTTGTGAGACAAAATTGAAAAAAGACTTGCCATTTTGCTACTTTTTGGCACTTCGGTTTAAACGCAGTGAAAAAAAATGACAGGTTATCTTTATTCTGTAGGTCCATAGGATTACAATAATTCACAATTTATATAGGTGTTATTTTATTTTACTACAGTAAAAAAAAATAAAAAAAAATTTTTGTATGAAAATGAGTATGCATAAAATTGTCCTTTTCTGGCCCCTATAACTTTTTTATTTTTTTTATTTTTTGCACCATAATCTTTAGTTTTTATCGGGACCATTTTTGTTTTGATGGAACTTTTTGATCATTCTTATAATTTTTTATGGTTTATGAAGTGACCAAAAAACAGCAATTCTGTACTTAGGTATAGTTTTAAGTTTGTTCTATTGACCGTGTGGTTTAATCAAAGTTATATTTTAATAGTTCAGACATTTACTCACACAAAGATATCACAACTATGTTTATTTTTGTTTACATTATTTTATTGGAAAAGTTGGTAAAGGGGGTGATTTATACTTTTATTAGGGAAGGGGCTTATTCACATTTATTAACTTATTTTTCTTAATTTTTTCCCCCTATTTTTTGTCCCCATAGATGACTATTACATGTAATCTTTTGATTGCATACACTAAACAATGCTGTGCCATAGAACAGCATTGACCATTGTTGTCTGCACTCCATTACTACAGGCTACTGAGGCTTCCTGCAGTCATGGAGCACTGATCGGATGGGATGGAAGCAAGTAGGAACCTCTGCCTGTCCTCTGAACTGATCGGGACCCTGATTGGCAACCCTGAGCTATCTGCAATTAAATTTTGACACTTTTAGATTCCGCAATTAATTTTTTATATTGGCATCTAAAGGGTTAATACCTGACTTTGGTTTGAAGTGTGCTCAGCTCCTAAGAGCACTTCATAGATCGTTAGCAAGTGTAGGGGGTACATTTACACCCTGTGCCCAGATTACAGATTTGTAAATTACTTCTTTGAAAAAATCTTAATCATTTCAGTACTTTTGAGCTGCTGAAGTTGAGTTGTTCTTTTCTGTGCTCTCTTATGACACTTGTCTTGGGAACTGTCCAGAGTAGAAGCAAATCCCAATAGGAAACCTCTTCTACTCTGTGCAGTTCCCGAGACAAGCATAGATGTCAGAAGAGAGCACTGTTGCCAGACAGAAAAAAAAACTCAACTTCAGCAGCTGATAATTATTGGAATGATTAAGATTTTTTAATAGAAGTAATTTACAAATTTGTTTAACTTTCTGGAGCAGGTTGATATAATTTTTTTTTTCCTGGAATACCCCTTTAACTCTTTAGATGCCACAATCAAGGTTCCGATAATCACTCTGCGGTAGCACAGTGTAGCTTATGGGGACACCCTCGGCAAAAGTGCGGGGTCTCGATCAGCTTTTAGGATGGAGGGAAGTCTCTTACCTTCTTCCCTGCTGTCCGATGGGTGCTCCAATTCTCCAAGAAGCCATGGCAGCCTGGAGCACTGTAGCGACGATAACACTTAACAGTGCTGTGCTATGGAAATCTCAGGATTGGATGTATAGTGTACAAAATTTTTAATAAATGTGAATTAACCCCTTCCCTAATGTATCACCCCCCCCCCCCCCCCCCCTTTTCCCATTTTTAAAAAAAAATAAAATAATGTTAATAAAAATAAACATCAACATATGTCATATTGCTGCATTGAAAAATGTCCTTACAATTTTAAATAAAATGTCAGTTAAACTGCACGGTCAATGGCGAATACGTAAAAAAAATTCCAAATTCAGTATTTTTGGGCATTTCATATACCAAAGTTATAAAAAGCGATCAAAAAGTCTCAAAACCAAAATGGCACCGATAAAGACAGATTGGTTTGTATGGTAGGTACATAGACAACCTCCTCCTAATTTGGGAGGGGTCTGAGCATGATGTTAAAAGGTTTATGCAATTCTTTAATTCAAATAACCTCAACCTCATATTTTCGCTGGAGTGGGGGGGAAATAATATCAATCTTTTGGATGTTAGTTTGAGACCCACCTTTCAGGGTCTAATGGGGCTGGCCTGTGCTGGGGGCTTAATCTTTATTATTCTGGGGAGAGCAGTGGCATATTGGGAAGGAATGGCTTAGTTTTTCTCTGCACTTGTGTGTGTGTGTGTGTTACTGTGCACTCCTGTGTGTGTGTGTGTTACTATGCGGCTGACAGCCGCGGCGCTTGTACTGTACGGGCGCATGAAGCGCCAACTTACTTTCACTTCGGCAGCAGACTGCTGCCGTCGCATATCAGTCTTGCCCGCTCACCTCCCCGCGAGTGCATATGCGGACGACATGTGCGCTCGGGGCAAGGAGCGGGCACCACTATTGTTCTCTTCTCCAGCATTTCGGCGGCCGGGGCGTTATAGCTCCGCCCACAGGGCCGCCGGAGCTTACTGGAGGCACGAATCGTCCTCCACTCAGCGCTGTGCGCGCGATACAGGTGGCATGGGCCAATCAGACAGTGCCCCTGCTCCAGGAACGCCCGTCTCCGGCTATTGGCTAGTCTGTTCTCCTCTCTGTCTACATAGAGCGGAGCTTCTTCACAGCAGGGACAGAGTGTTACAGTGTTGGGGTTAAAACTTTACTGCCACAGGGGACACAAATCTGTTCCTCTCTCTAAACAGACAACTGGACTGTTAGTCTACTATTTTGTCTGTATGACATGTAATTTCAAAAATGCCTGGTTCTGCTGAACCCTCTGGCTCTGCCTGCTCCACTGCTCCCCCAGACCCCCTAGCTCCCCCAGATGTTACAGTTCCGGTGGATTTGGCCACCCCTCCAGCTTGGGTTCTTCCTATCCCAGTATATGGCTGACTTGACTCAAGTCTCCCTTTCGGTGGCTGAGGCCTCCCGTGACGTGTTGTCTGCCTTAAAGAGGTCTGCCTCATGCTCTCACAAGCGTACTAGGGGTGCTTCTTCTGACTCTTACATTGAGTCTTCAGGTAGACGTGGGCGCTCCCCCCGTGGGTCTTACCCCCCCCCCCCCCCGTGTCATCTGGTCACAGACATCTCTCCTCCAGAGGACGTTCCCGGAGTCGTCGCGCTGCCTCGCCAGAGCCGCGTACCCGGTCAGGGTCCTTGCAAGGACCTTGCCTCTAGGGTGGTTTCCCCTCTCTCGGTGGATCCACCAATTCCCCGCCTCTCTAAGGCTACTACACTGCCGCTAGCAAATGCGGCTGCCTTTAAGGACTCGACAGACAAGAAGTTGGTGTCCTTAGCGCAGTTTGCCTCTGAAGCAGCAGGCTCTTCTCTGCTTCCCACCTTCGCCTCTGCATGGGTGTCCAAGGCCCTTTCGGTGTGGTACTCAAAACTCAGTCAGGGTATCCTGGCGGGATTCCCCCCCAGAGGAACTATTTTGCTTTGGTTCTCCAATGCTCTAAAGCATTTTGCTTTGGTTCTCCAATGCTCTAAAGCTGGGGACTTTCTGTGCACAGCTTCTATGCAGTCAGTCCGTTGTGCTGCTTTGCTGTGGGTCTCCTAGCGGCCCTCCACCGCTCCATGTGGCTTAAGACGTGGGAAGCGGATGCCACCTCCAAAAGGTCTCTCACCATGCTTCCTTTTACTGGTACCTGTCTTTTTGGCAAGCGCCTTGACGAGATTGCCTCTGAGGTAAGAGTTACTTGTTGCCTCAAAATAAGGCTCGCTTTACTTCCCAGAGGAAGTCCTCTTCCTTCCGGTCCTTTCGGACCTTTGGCCCCAATAAGGGGTCTGGGCAGGCGCCTTCACGGACAAAAAGGCTCCCTCATTCTGGGCGCGTCCGTCTTGGAAGTCGGACACCAACCGTTCCGGCCGTTTTGCGGCCAATCGGGCAACCACAATCCCACTTCCGCATGAGGTGAGGCCCCCCGATTTTTCTCGGGTGGGAGGTCGTCTCTTACTTTTTCGAGACATCTGGACCACACACATTCAGACGTCCTGAGCCCCCCGGTCTCCTTCTCTGGCGAAGCAGTTTCGGGAGGCCCTCCAGTCCCTGCTCAGGAAGTATTGTTCCCGTTCCTCCAGGGGAATGTTTTCGGGATTTCTATTCCAATCTTTTTGTGGTCCCCAAGGAAGGCGGTTCTGTGCGACCAATTCTGGACCTCAAGCATCTCAACCGTCATCTTCTCCGCCACTTCCGAATGGAATATCTCCGTTCGATAGTGGCATCCATGGAACAAGGGGAGTTTCTTTCTTCGGTGGTCATCAAGGATGCCTACCTCCAATATTTCCTGGCCATCAGCGGTACCTCCGCTTTGCGATTTCGGAGGGGCATTTTCAATTCATAGCCCTCTCCTTTGGTCTGGCCTCGGCTCCTCAGGTCTTTACCAAGATCCTTGCGCCAGTGATACCCTGTTGCGGTCGAGAGGAGTCTCAGTGATCCTTACCTGGACGACCTTCTCATCAAGGTTCCCACCAGAGTCCAGACTCTAGAGAATGTGGATCTCACTCTCCAGACCCTGAATCGTTTCGGGTGAATGGTCAACCGGGACAAGTCTGTCCTCTCTACCGCCCAGTCTCTGATCTTCTTGGGACTTCAATTCAACACGGCCTCTGCCCGGATTTGCCGTCCGCCGGACAAATGTCTGACGCTTCTGTCAGGAGTCCGCTCTCTTCGGGCCCAGGCCCCAGTTTCCATCTGCAATTGCATGGAAGTCTTGGGTCGGATGGTAGCGGCCATGGAAGCCGTACCCTTTGCCCAGTTTCATTACAGTCCCCTTCAACTGGCCATTCTCTCTGGATGGGACAGATCTCCTCTGTCTCTCGGTCGCAAGATTACTCTCCCTCGTCGGATCCGTCAGTCTCTGCTCCGGTGGCTCCGCTCCCCCCTTCTTCTTCAGGGGTGATCATTTCTTCCCCTCCACTGGCAGGTAGTTACAACGGATGCCAGTCTGTCGGGCTGGGGTGGTGTGTTCAGGGACTGGATGGTTCAAGGCCTCTGTTCTCCCTGGGAAGCCCTTCTTCTGATAAACATCTTGGAACTGAGGGTGATTCTTCTTTGTCTTCTTCTTTGGGAATCCCTGCTTCAGTTCCGCCCTCTCCGCATCCAGTCGGACAACGCCACGGCCGTAGCGTACATAAATCGGCAAGGCGGCACTCGCAGCTCAGCAGCCATCGCCGAGGTGACAAAGGTTTTCATCTGGGCGGAAAACAAGGTTCCGGCCATTTGGCGATTCACATTCCGGGTGTGCTCTACTGGGACTTCCTCAGCCGGTCCTCAGCCAACCCCGGAGAGTGGTCCCTGCATCCAGAGGTCTTCATGCAGATCTGCGACCTCTCGGGCATTCCAGACGTGGACCTCTTCGCGTCTCGGCACAATCGGAAGATCCTTTCATTTGTGTCAAAGTTCTGGGACCCCTTGGCTCTAGCCGTGGATGCCCTAGTGATTCCTTGGGCGGGATTTTCTCTGCCCTCTGTTCCCTCCCCTTCTGCTCCTTCCCAGGGTTCTGAGGAAGCTCAAAGCGGAGGACGTTCCCGCCATACTGGTAGCTCCAGATTGGCCCCGTAGGTCGTGGTACGCCGACGTGGTCAGGCTCCTGGACAACACTCCACTGCGCCTTCCACTTCATTCGGACCTGCTGTCTCAGGGTCCTCTTTGCCACCCCAATTTACAGTCGCTGCATTTGACGGCGTGGTGGTTGAGACCGCGGTTTTGAGAGCCTGTGGTTTCTCTTCCCAAGTCATTTGCACCATGCTCAGGGCTCGCAAGCCCTCCTCGGTGAAAATTTACCACCGTACCTGGCGGTCTTATTTTCGTTGGTGTGAAGCTCAGGTCTTGTCTCCTGTTACTTTTTCTGTCCCCCGTCTTTTCTCCTTCTTGCAGTCGGGATTGGAACTGGGGTTGTCCTTCAGTTCCCTTAAGGGTCAGGTTTTGGCCTTTTCTATTCTTTTCCAGCGTCCTCTGGCTTCTAATTCTCATGTCCGGACCTTCCTTCAAGGAGTGGTGCATGCTGCCCCTCCTTATCGGTCACCTTCTCCCCTTTGGGACTTGAATCTGGTTCTGGGGGTACTCCAAGGTGAACCTTTTGAACCCCTTGGGGAGGTGTCCCTGAGCTTCCTTTCTTGGAAAGCGGTGTTTCTTGTTGTTATCACCTCCATTCGGAGAGTGTCTGAATTGGCAGCTCTCTCCTGCCGTTCTCCGTTTCTGGTGCTTCACCAGGACAAGGTTATCTTCCGGCCAGATCCTTCCTTTTTGCCTAAGGTTGTTTCGCTCTTTCATCTCAATGAGGACATTGTTCTTCCGTCCTTTTGTCCCGCTCCTTCTCATTCTAAGGAGCATTTACTCCACAAACTGGATGTGGTTTGGGCTGTTAGGTATTACCTCTCTGTCTCTTCTTCGTTTCGTCAGTGCGATTCCTTTTTCGTCCTTACGGAAGGTTGTCGTAAGGGACAACCTGCTTCCAAGGCCACCACTTCTCGGTGGATCCGGTCTGCCATGTCGGAAGCCTATCGCTGTAGGGGGAAGATTCCTCCCTTCAGGGTTGTGGCTCATTCTACCCGTTTCTGTTGGGGCATTCTGGGCTCTCCAGAACAAAGCCTCGGCCTCGCAGATTTGCAAGGCGGCTACGTGGTCGTCTTTGCACACTTTCTGGAGGTTCAACCGGGTTCATACCTTCGCATCGGCTGATGCTAGTCTAGGCCGTAAACTGCTGCAGGCGGCAGTGGAACAGCCGTCTGCCTGACTGATTATCTGCCCACCCAAGGGACGGCTTTGGTACGTCCCACGGTCTGTGTCCCCCAATGGAGCCGATAGAGAAAAGGAGATTTTTTAACAATTACCGTAAAATCTCTTTCTCGAAGGATCCATTGAGGAACACAGCTCCCTCCCTTTTGGGTTTCTCTTTGGTTCTCTGTCTGAGAGTGTGTTCAGTTATATCTTTTCTTCTGGTTTTCGGACAGTTCATATTTTTTCCTTGACCTGTCGGTCCTCTCCTATTGCTCTAGTACTAAAACTGATTAGCTCAGGGCCTGGAGGTGGGTATATCCTGCTGGGAGGAGCCGACTTCTTTGTTGCCATAGTGTCATACCTCCTAGAGACAGCAGCATACACCCACGGTCTGTGTCCCCCAATGGATCCTTCGAGAAAGAGATTTTACGGTAAGTGCTAAAAAATCTCCTTTTTTCCTAATGCAAATTCCGTGACAAGGGGTTCCGTGCGAAATTGCACTTTACAGTTCAGATTTTGTCCATTAACAGAAGAGATGTAGAAGGGCTTGGCAAGACGGGACACTGGAAGACGATGTTTATGGACCTGGGAGGCACCAATGAAGTTACCAGCTGAACCGGAGTCCAAAAGAGCAGAAGTAATGAAAGACATCTTGGCAGAGGAAAATACTTGAACCGCCTTTTCACATTCCTCTCCTTGTCACACTCCTTGTCACATTCCCCCCTTGTCACATTCCCCCCCCCCCCCCCCTGTTTCACATTACCCTCCCCCCCCCCCCCCTCTTCTCCTGTCACATTCTTGTAGTCTTGTACTGCAGCAATACACTGGGTTTCCCGGGCGCAAGAAGCTGTTGCACCATGGCTGAGAGTTGATTCAGTTGTTGTGCCTGACGGGCTAACTGCTGCGACTGTTGAGCCAAGACGGTGAAAAGATCCGAGACAACTGGCAAAGGCACCCCAGCGGGATCCATGGCCGGATCTTACTGTAACGGGTCACGGCAGGTGGATCCTCTGGGCCTGTGTGGATGATGACGTGAGCCGTGCCCAGGAGCGGAGTCTAAGATGCCGCTAGTTTTCACCAGAGCCCACCGCAAAGCGAGATGGTCTTGCTGCGGCAGTCGGCACCCAGGTCGCTACCCCTGGCACGACTCGTCCACACAGGTAGCTGGAAGGTGGTGTGGTACAGAAGGAGACTGGCAGGACGTGGCAAGATGGCAGTAGGTCAGGGCAGGTAACACAGGTGTAGGTTAGGTAAGGTAGCAAGGTACACAGTAACAGAGACACAGGACTTTCACAATGGCAATAGGCAACCAAAGACCCGGCAGAGAACCTAGAGAGGAGCTGATATTTAAGGACAGGGTGCAGGTGTAGACACTTGATTAAATGAGCACTGGCCCTTTAAGAGTAAAAGATCCGGCACGCTTGTGCACTAGGAGGCGGGGGCACGGGCGCCGGGTCTGCGAGGACACGGAAAGGTGGAAGATGAGTGAGGTAAGTGACGGGCTGGGATTCCCGCGAGGCAAATCCCAGCCCCGCTGGCAGCAGGGACATAAGCAGAGGGCGCTCACGGCCGGCGTGTCCGGCCGGAGAGCAGGTGATACAATATGTTTATTTTTATTATATGGAAAGGGGGGGGGGGTGCATTTTCAATTTGGAAGGAGTTAATGTGTGCTTTTTAAACCTTCATTAAACTCATTTTTTTTTTTTTTTTACACTTTGTAGATTCCTCATACAGATCAATGAAGTTCTATTGAACTGCTTTAATCTGTGTAATCTGCGCTCAATTAATAAAGGAAGAAGAGGTTAGTCCTCTGGCTATTAGCGGTGTCCCCCAGCTACTGAAATCAGCTAGGAGTCGCTGGGTATGGAGTGGGCTCCATACACCATTAGCAACACCATGACTGTAATGAATAGTGTCTTTGTATCTGGAATAGGCATAGATTTATAACTCTATCACTAGATATCCAGATATATCCCAAATGTGTTTGTGTATACTTTAGCAAAATAGGAAAAAGTCCCATCACTCACCAATATATCAAGCAATAGTAGTTTATTTCATATCCACAATGAACAGGACGCGTTTCGGCCTCAAACCTTCCTCTGCTTGAGGCCGGAACACGTCCTGTCCATTGTGGATATGGAATAAACTACTCTTGCTTGATACATTGGTGAGTGCTGAGACTTTTTCCTATTTATTATACATTGATTTTTCCATGTGCACCACAGACCGCAGAAGTGCCGACCTTCACCTGTGTATACTTTTGAACTGAAAGTAGACTTCAATACACATTCTAATGTCCCTGTCTCTGGCCATAACATGTGTTATCAACAAAAGATACGTTACACTTGTAAATCATGTGTGAAGTTTTAGAAATTTAGTCTAAAAATCACTCTACACAAAATGGAGCTAGTAACTGAACAATTAACATAGACACTGTACAATATAATCGTCCAAAGTAATCCTGGCCAAGTAATTTGACAATTTAGTACCACACTGTACTGTAGGGAGGCGCTGCCATCAGTGCTAAATCTGATTGGTCAGATCTTGCAGCCATTGAGACATATTAAGGATTAGAACTACCTGTAGCATTGCATGTGGGGTCCGGTTTCACGTTACAATTGTCCAGAAAAGAATATATGGTAATGTGAGGTCATTGTAATTTGAGGGATCACTGTACATGCAAACTGCACGAGCCAAAGGGAAGAAACTCTTTTGCTGAAAACCAGCTGCATATATGAGTTTCAAAAAGCATTTACAATGCAATACAATATAGGTTCTTTGTTGTCCATAGCCTATAAGGTGTCCTCTTGAGTATTTTTTGTAACAGTTTTGTGGTATATTTAGTATAGTTTTGCAGTTACTCTCTTTTGGGGTCATATACAGTAGTAGATGTGGGTTGCCAATACAGTAGAGTCTGTAGAAACAAGAAATAATAAAGTGCTCTGACCCCTGGTCATTTTTTATGGTCAGTGTTAACATTAAGTCTTTGGAAATAACACAGTCTTTGTCATGGGTAAGATGGGGTATCAGTGTAGTGACAGTTTTGTCATAGACAAGGATCACATGTTTCTGGCGATCGAGCTTGGTAAACCCATCCTAAAACTGTCCGCAACTAATGTTACAACATATCTGACGCTCAGATCTACCATTAGTTTCCTTCTGACGCTTTTCTACAGCACTTGAGGGAAACCCTGCATAATATATGTAAAGGGACAATAGTGAATGCAGGACTTACACCCATAAGCACATAGGCCGGCATTTATTATTATAGTGTAAGTGAAACATTATTCTACACCTTTTTTTGTGTGTGCTGTAATGTGTAGGAGCACCAAATTTATTAAATGCTCACAGAGCATTTGATAAATTTTGCGCAGGTCACATTTTCAGAAAATTCTCTCTTCACATACACCAAAAAGCTAAGTCTGGGCTAGTGTGGTTTTAGAGACTTTTCAGTGGCTTTGCGCCTTTTTTGTGCCTTTTCATATCATGTGTATTGCCAAAAATCAGTGGATTGCAACTCAAAATCAGCAGAAATGTGTTAACCATAAGGCACAAAAAAGGCGCAAATAAACTCTGCTTGCGCCTTTTTTGCACCTTTTCTAGACACAAAAAAACAGTGTAAAGACAATGATAAATGTCGGCCATAGTCCACAGCGGGAGAATTATTGTTATTTATGTATGTATGTATTTATTTAGAATATTTTCTATAAAAATTCTATGCAATAAGTGTTCCTGAACAAAGCAGCAATATGAAATGTAGGGAACATATGGACATGGCGTGAGCTGCTAATCTGCTCCCTGCTGACTATGACTGTCTCGTCCTTAGATTATACCTCTCAGAATCTCACCACTTCCACTTCATTCTTTCTTGTCAGGTGTTCTAGACCGTATCTTGCTCTGTTATTTTTTGTTTGGCTCAGTCCCTTTCTCTGTGTTTTTCCTATATTTTTGAGCTGTACAATCTCCTGACCTCCAGTGTATTTGATGCTGATGCCAATTGTCAGAGGTTCACAGTTCCCATCAGGACTGAACCCTCTCTTGCTATTTTTGTTGTATTCCTCTAACTTCTGTATTCCTGCCACCTCCTATCTGGGGACGGGCAATGGACACCAATAGCAGTGACACTGAATCCCTTCTGCCCACACCCCCTCCAAATGATGATGATGATGGTGATGATGATGATGATGAAGACGAAGATGCTTTTCAGGTCATTGCAAGGCTGACACCCTCTCCAGACTCAATTTCCTGGGAGCAGCGCAGCACCAAGATGAAGATTATCCATGTGGCGGACAGAATTTTTCTGACGTTTCTTGCCATTTTTTTACTGATTATAATGGGTGAGGTGTGTTTCTACCTGTACCACATAGTGCCCTGGGCAGCAATGTTCCAGGCAATAAAAGATCAGTTTCTGATGCAGGAGGAGGGAGAAGAAGACCTAGAACTTTAAGGTGAGAAAAGACAAGACATAGGTACATATTGTTTCAAGGTGCTAAGTATCGTCCCCTGTATATAAAGGTAGAAGATTGTTGGCAGAACCTATATTATTTCATTTTATCTTTGGATAGATAACATTTATCCCAGGCACACTTAGAGAAATGGAGAGATGGATGTGAAATTTTAGAACAATACTAGTGAACTTACGTCTATTGAGTTACTGACCTGTTATACTGTATCTACTAACCTTTAAGTATATAACTAATATAATACTGCCCCTATGTACAAGAATATAACAACTAAAATACTGCCCCTATATACAAGAATATAACTACTATAAATGTACAACACAAATAGAGAAACACAGCCGCACATCCACCATTTGTAATTTGATCTACTTGCTTCTCAGCATAATTTAAAAAACTAACAGGTTGTTATTATACATTTTGATCAAAAAGTACAAGCCCACTCGCCACGTCAAGGCCACCTAGTCAGAGTGGGTCCCTAACCTAACACTGGTGTAGCGCCAGGCGGCGACCGCTGCCTCCGAGATACCAGGCCCACAGGGGGGACGACCCATTGGCCAGGCAGCCAGGCGACCAAGCCCCTGGCTTTGGGCTGCACCACTCCACAGACAAAGCATCACAGAAACAATGGCCACCACAGAGAACCACACCAGTGTGAACACTTACCATGTGCTCCCTGCCAGAGGGCTGGGAGAATGTAAGGAGGAAACCCTTATGCAGTCTCCTGTTAATTAAAAGCGCCTGGACCGAATGGGTGGAGTGGAGTGCTGGCCATGGAAGAAAGAAGAGACTACAAATGTACAACATGAATGGAGAAACATAGCCGCACAGCCATCATTTGTATTTTGATCTACTTGCTTCTCAGCATAATTTAAAAAACTAACAGGTTGTTAACAGGCCTTGACGTGACGAGTGGGCTTGTACTTTTTTTTTTTTTAAGTATTTATTACATTTTTTGCATATAAGGTTAACAAACATTGCCATCGGCGAGATAACACATACAGAAAGAACAGTACCTCCCTAAGGGCCCAGCTCACCCCGTCAACCAGTACTAACAAAACAGGGTAAACCAGAGGGTATCATGAGGGACATGGAGGCTATACCGAGGCCCCAAGAGGGAACTGCCTGGCCACTGGGTCGTTCCCCCTATGGGCTTGGTGTCTCAGAGGCAGTGGTCGCAACCCAGCGCTACGCTAGTGTCAGGTTAGGGACCCACTCTGATTAGATGGCCTTGACGTGGCGAGTGGGCTTGTACTTTTTGATCAAAATGTATAACAACCTGTTAGTTTTTTAAATTATGCTGAGAAGCAAGTAGATCAAAATACAAATGGTGGATGTGCGGCTATGTTTCTCTATTTGTGTTGCACATATAACTACTATAATACTGCCTCCTATATACAAGAATATAACTACTATAATACTGCTCCTATATACAAGAATATAACTACTATAATACTGCTCCTGTATACAAGAAGATAACTACTATAATACTGGTCCTATATACAAGAATATAACAACTATAATACTGCTCCCTATAGACAAGAATATAACTACTATAATACTACTCCTATATACAAGAATATAACTTCTATACTACTACTCCTATATACAAGAGTATAACTACTATAATACTGCTCCTATATACAAGAATATAACAACTATAATACTGCTCCCATGTACAAGAATATAGCTACTATAATACTGCTCCTATATACAAGAATATAACAACTATAATACTGCTCCCATGTTCAAGAATATAACTACTATAATATTGCTCCCATGTACAAGAATATAACTACTATAATACTGCTCCTATATACAAGAATATAACAACTATAATACTGCTCCTATATACAAGAATATAACTACTATAATACTTCTCCTATATACAAGAATATAACTCCTATATACAAGAATATACCTACTATAACACTGCTCCTATATACAAGAATATTTCTACTATTATACTGCTCCTATATACAAGAATATAACTACTATAATACTGCTCCTATATACAAGAATATAACTACTATAATACTGACTCCTATATACAAGAATATAACTACTATAATACTGCTCCTATATACATATACAAGAATATAACTACTATATATATCTCTCCATCTACTCTCCACATAACTACTATAATACTGCTCCTATATATACAAGAATATAACTATTATAATACTGCTCCTATATACAAGAATATAACTACTATAATACTGCTCCTATATACAAGAATATAACAACTATAATACTGCTCCCAGGTACAAGAATATAGCTACTATAATACTGCCTCCTATGTACAAGAAAATAACTACTATAATACTGCTCCTATATACAAGAATATAACTACTATATAACTGTTCCTATATACAAGAATATAACTACTATAATACTGCTCCTATATACAAGAATATAACAACTATAATACTGCTCCTATATACAAGAATATAACTACTATAATACTTCTCCTATATACAAGAATACAAGAATATAACTCCTATATACAAGAATATTTCTACTATTATACTGCTCCTATATACAAGAATATAACTACTATAATACTGCTCCTATATACAAGAATATAACTACTATAATACTGCTCCTATATACAAGAATATAACTACTATAATACTGCCTCCTATATACAAGAATATAACTACTATAATACTGCCTCTTATATACAAGAATATAACTACTATAATACTGCTCCTATATACAAGAATATAACTACTATAATTGTAATGAAGAGAGGAGCACCAGGCACTGTCTACTCGGCTGTAAGTCAGATTTTCCTGTCCGGACTATCCGGGGTGTGTAACCTGCTGCACTGGATGCTATGGATGCTTTACGTCTGTTAAAGAGCTACTGGTAGCCCAGTCAGAGAAAGCGCCGGCTGGCGCGAAACTAGTCCGTTTGGCTTTTTATCCCCTCCACGTCCTCCACCATATGGAATTGCTTTTTGCATTCTGAATAAATCTGCAATCCACCAGCGAGTACAGTGGGTGAGTGCGGTCTTTTCACCTTCTTCTCCTCGATGTTTGATGTTATCTGATATTACACCTGCACCCCCAGGTACAGCAGTATTTCAAATCTTCTGGATAGCCCTGATTGTATTGCCTCAGGATTTCATTATTGAACAGGGATATTTGCTCTTTGGTGCCACTTTTCCCCTTTTTCTTTGGACTTTGATATAACTATTATAATACTGCTCCTATATACAAGAGTATAACTACTATAATACTGCTCCTATATACAAGAATATAACTACTATAATACTGACTCCTATATACAAGAATATAACTACTATAATACTGCTCCTATATACAAGAATATAACTACTATAATACTGCTCCTATATACAAGAGTATAACAACTATAATACTGCTCCCAGGTACAAGAATATAGCTACTATAATACTGCTCCTATATACAAGAATATAACTACTATATAACTGTTCCTATATACAAGAATATAACTACTATAATACTGCTCCTATACACAAGAATATAATTAGTATAATACTGCTCCTATATACAAGAATATAACTACTATAATACTGCTCCTATATACAAGAATATAACTACTATAATACTGCTCCTATATACAAGAATATAACTACTATAATACTGCTCCTATATACAAGAATATTACTACTATAATATTGCCACCGATGTACAAGAATAAAACTACTTTAATACTGCTCCTATATACAAGAACATAACTACTATAATACTGCTCCTATATACAAGAATATAACTACTATAATACTGCCTCCTATATACAAGAATATAACTACTATAATACTGCTCCTATATACAAGAATATAACTACTATAATACTGCTCCTATATACAAGAATATAACTACTATAATACTGCCTCCTATATACAAGAATACAACTACTATAATACTGCCCCCTATATACACGAATATAACTACTATAATACTGCCTCTATATACAAGAATATAACTACTATAATACTGCCCCTATATACAAGAATATAACTGCTATAATACTGCACCCTATATACAAGAATATAACTACTATAATACTGCTCCTATATACAAGAATATAACTACTATAATACTTTTCCTATATACAAGAATATAACTACTATAATACTGCCCCCTATATACAAGAATATAACTACTATAATACTGCTCCTATATACAAGAATATAACTACTATAATACTGCTCCTATATACAAGAATATAACTACTATAATACTGCTCCTATAGACAAGAATATAACTACTATAATACTGAACCCTATATACAAGAATATAACTACTATAATACTGCTCCTATATACAAGAATATAACTACTATAATATTGCTCCTATATACAAGAATATAACTACTATAATACTGCTCCGATGTACAAGAATATAACTACTATAATACTGCTCCGATGTACAAGAATATATCTACTATAATACTGTCTCCTATATACAAGAGTATAACTACTATGAGGGGCATTTACTAATCTTTTACTATGTAGTCTGGTTTTTACCCTGTTTTTTTCTACTTCATTTTTGACTATGTGCGACAAATTTACTAAATTGTTGCACGGCATTAATAAATTTGGCACACATAGGCAAAAGTGGGAAATTTACTTCATGTAGTAGAAAAAATAGTCTGTTCCTTTTTCCTGCTGTCTGAATAGGTTTGGCTGCTAGGTTTCCTTCTGGATCTTTTGTTTTTGAGGTTTTTTTTTTTTAGCTTTTTCACCACATCTAAATAATTCAATAACTACAGTGTTCCCTCAAGTTACAATATTAATTGGTTCCAGGACAACCATTGTAAGTTGAAACCATTGTATGTTGAGACCATAACTCTATGGAAACGTGGTAATTGGTTATAAAGGCACCAAAATGTCATCCAAAATAGGAAAAAGTGACAAAGAAAAGTAAGTAGATAACTAATATAGATAAAGCAAATCCTTACATATAAAAGTAATAAAGATCTGCTGGGAGCTGTAAATTACTGTCTATGTCAATGTTTCCCAAGCAGGGAGCCTCCAGCTGTTGCAAAACTATAACTCCCAGCATGCCTGGACAGCCAAAGGCTGTCCGGGCATGCTGGGAGTTGTAGTTTTGCAAAAGATGGGGCCACCCTGCTTGGGAAATGGTAAATGGAAGAAATCCCGGCACTCACTTTGAATGCTGAATAATAATGGTTTTATTAATCCATAAGCAAGATAATAAAGCGACTCGCAGGACGCGTTTTGGCCAGGTGGCCTTTGTCAACTGATCTACCCTGCTTGGGAAACACTGGTCTATGTAGAGGACAGGAGCTTCTTCAGGGGTCCTGTACAGTACACACAATGTCCCAAACAAGTAATGGAGTCGCCCTCACCTGGTGTCCAAAAGAGCAGCTAACCTTGATACAGGTAAAGTGTACAGAACATGTAATACCAGACACCAGTCAGTGCATACACTTCAGTAATACAGGGTTTTACCAGTGAATGTCCATTTTGATTGGTTGGTTCTTCCAGCCATTGACACGTTTCACAGATCTGGACTGTCTGTAGCATTGTATGTTGAGTCTGGTTTCAACTTACGATGGTCCAGAAAAGACCATTGTATGTTGAAACTATTGTATGTTGAGGCCATTGTAAGTTGAGGGATCACTGTAAATTGTAATCATGGCTCAGAAGTGGTAAACGGCGTTTAGTGTGTGTGTGTGTGTTTATTACATTTTTTTAACACAGTTTTTTTCTCCCTAAATGTACTTACACTTTTTTTTTTTTTTGGTTACTTCTTCGACCAGCGTTTTTCTTTGCTTGATGTTAATAAAATGGTTAACGAGGGCTTGTGGGGGGAGTGTTTTTTTGTAATAATTTTTTTTTTAAACCTGTTGTGTTTTTTTTTAGTTTACTTTACTAGACAGGCTTAGTAGTGGAAGCTGTCTTATAGACTGAGCCCATTACTAAGCCGGGCTTAGCGTTAGCCACAAAAACAGCTAGCGCTAACCCCCGGGAAGAGCCGGTACCAACAGGCCTGGAGCGTCAAAAATGGCGCTCCTGGGCCTAGGTGGTAACAGGCTGGCGTTATTTAGGTTGGGGAGGGCCAGTAACAATGGTCCTCGCCCACCCTGGTAACGTCAGGCTGTTACTGTTTGGTTGGTATTTGGCTGAGAATAAAAATAGGGGGACCTTATGTGTTTTTTTAATATATTTAATTATTTATTTAAAAAAAAAACGCATAGGGTCCCCCCTATTTTCATTCTCAGCCAAATACCAACCAAACAGTAACAGCCTGACGTTCCCAGGGTGGGCGAGGACCATTGTTACTGGCCCTCCCCAGCCTAAATAACGCCAGCCTGTTACCGCCTAGGCCCAGGAGCGCCATTTTTGACGCTCCAGGCCTGTTGGTACCGGCTCTTCCCGGCACCCCTGTGGCGTTGGGTACCGGGGTAATAATAGGGGGTTAGCGCTAGCTGTTTTTGTGGCTAACACTAAGCCCAGGTTAGTAATGGACTCTGTCTATAAGACAGCTTCCACTACTAAGCCTGTCTAGTAAAGTAAGAAAAAAAACACAACAGGTTTAAAAAAAATGTTATTACAAAAAACACTCCCCCACAAGCCCTCGTTAACCATTTTATTAAAATCAAACAAAGAAAAACGCTGGTCATCGAAGTAGTCCACCGAATCCGAAGGAGTCCACAGGATACACGGATCTGAAATGAGAAGAAAACAAAAAAAAATGGGTTAGTACATTTATTATCACCTGCTCACACATCTCCCGCCCCGCACGACTACAACTGCCAGCATGCCCTTACAGTAAGGACATGCTGGGAGTTGTAGTTGTGTGGTGCAGGAGATGTGTGGGCAAGTGACAAGCTTGTCCCCTGCCCCCAGCTGCAGGACTACAACTCCCAGCATGCCCTTACAGTAAGGTGGGGCGGAGGCCGGGCACAGTGTTTCCCAACCTGGGACTTGTAGTTTTGCAACATCTGGAGGCACCCTGGTTGGGAAACACTGTTTTAGGCCAGTGTTTCCCAACCAGGGTGCCTCCAGATGTTGCAAAACTACAAGTCCCAGCATGCCTGGACAGTCAAAGGCTGTCTAGGCATGCTGGGAGTTGTAGTCTTGCAACATCTGGAGGCAACCTGGTTGGGAAACACTGGCCTAAAACAGTGTTTCCCAACCAGGGTGCCTCCAGATGTTGCAAGACTACAACTCCCAGCATGCCTAGACAGCCTTTGGCTGTCCAGGCATGCTGGGAGTTGTAGTTTTGCAACATCTGGAGGCACCCTGGTTGGGAAACACTGGCCTAAAACAGTGTTTCCCAACCAGGGTGCCTCCAGATGTTGCAAAACTACAGCTCCCAGCATGCCTGGACAGCCAAAGGCTGTCCAGGCATGCTGGGAGTTGTAGTCTTGCAACATCTGGAGGCACCCTGGTTGGGAAGCTTGGTCAACTTACCGGCTTCCGTAGGATCCAGCGATACACGACACTGCCGCGCGACGATGGCTGTCCAGGCATGCTGGGAGTTGTAGTCTTGCAACATCTGGAGGCACCCTGGTTGGGAAACACTGTTTTAGGCCAGTGTTTCCCAACAAGGGTGCCTCCAGCTGTTGCAAAACTACAACTCCCAGCATGCCTGGACAGCCAAAAGGTGTCCAGGCATGCTGGGAGTTGTAGTCTTGCAACATTTGGAGGCACCCTGGTTGGGAAGCTTGGGCAACTTACCGGCTTCCGTAGGATCCAGCGCTGCACGACACTGCCGCGCGACGATCTCCGTCAGCGATCGTCGCTGGAGCCTCGGAAGGGTAAGTGAACGTTTTTGCCGGTCCCCTTCAGCTGTTTAGTTTTGCAACAGCTGGAGGACTACAGTTTACAGACCACACACCAGTGGTCTGCAAACTGTGGCCCTCCAGCTGTTGCAAAACTACAACACCCAGCATGCCCTGACAGCCAAAGCCTTTGGCTCTCAGGGCAGGAGCCCGGGCTGAGATTACAGTGCAGCCGCCTGGGCTCCCCCCCTTGTCTCCCGCCCGGGCTCCTCATACGGCCTCCCCGCTACCCCCCCCCCCCCCCTTGTCTCCCGCCCGCGCCGCTCAGCTCCCGCTGCTACAAGACTACAACTCCCAGCGTGTCCTCACTGTAAGGGCATGCTGGGACTTGTAGTCTTGCAACAGCAGACAGATGGAAGTTGTGTGGCGCTGGCAGGTGAGAGGGGGGGGGGGGGGATGTAAATCACTGTAGTGTCCCGGTAGCGCAGTGAGGGTAGCGGGGAGAAAGTATGTCGGAGCCCGGGCGGCAGTAGCTTTTCCTGCTCCATGTTGGAGCTGGAGTAAATTTAGTAAATTTTTATGGCCGTTGCGACAGTTTATTGCGCAACTGCGACTGTCTCAGTTAATAAATTCCTGACCACTGCAAGTAAAAACTGAAAACTTGCGTAAATTAAGCGGGAAAAAAAATGTGACTTTCTAGCTCTTGCTAGGGAAAGTCGCACAATTTATAGGGTAGGCGCAATTGCGACAATTTTGCGCCAAAAATAGTCAGAAAAAAATTACTAAACCCCTTAGTAAATGCCCCTCTATAATACTGCCTGCTATATACAAGAATATAACTACTATAATACTGCTCCTATATACAGTAATATAACTACTATAATACTGCTCCTATACACAAGAATATAACTACTATAATTCTGCTCCTATATACAAGAATATAACTACTATAATACTGCCTCCTATATACAAGAATATAACTACTATAATACTGCTCCTATACACAAGAATATAACTACTATAATTCTGCTCCTATATACAAGAATATAACTACTATAATACTGCTCCTATATACAAGAATATACCTTCTATAATACTGCCTCCTATATACAAGAATATAACTACTATAATACTGCTCCTATATACAAGAATATATCTACTATAATACTGCCTCCTATATACAAGAATATAACTACTATAATACTGCCTCCTATATACAAGAATATAACTACTATAATACTGCCTCCTATATACAAGAATATAACTACTATAATACTGCTCCTATATACAAGAATATAACTACTATAATACTGCTCCTATATACAAGAATATAACTACTATAATACTGTCTCCTATATACAAGAATATAACTACTATAATACTGCTCCTATATACAAGAATATAACTACTATAATACTGCCTCCTATATACAAGAATATAACTACTATAATTCTGCTCCTATATACAAGAATATAACTACTATAATACTGCCTCCTATATACAAGAATATAACTACTATAATACTGCTCCTATATACAAGAATATAACTACTATAATTCTGCTCCTATATACAAGAATATAACGACTATAATACTTCTCCTATATACAGGAATATAACTACTATAATACTGCTCCTATATACAAGAATATATCTACTATAATACTGCTCCTATATACAAGAATATAACTACTATAATGCTGCTCCTATATACAAGAATATAACTACTATAATATTGCTCCTATTTACAAGAATAGAACTAATATAATACTGCTCCTATGTATAAGTATATATCTGCTATAATCCTACCCACCATGTACAAGTGACTATGTACAACGAACCATATCTGGCTGGGTTTCCATGCTGACATTTGGCCGCTGATTTGTGGTAAAATTTGGCATTACCATGACTTGTGCATAAACTTAAAAGTGTATTCCCAACTATAAGTTATCCCCTCTGCAGAGGATTGGGGATAACAGGGTGATCAGTGGGGGCCTGACTTATGGGATTCCTATTGATTCCAAGAACAAGGAAAATTGTTTCCCGAAAGGAGAGCTCCCAGCATGATCACAAAATCATATAGAGAGAGGAGAGCAGGTGGTCTGATAACCTATACAACCATGCGAGGCATAGAAGCTTCTATCACATAGTTGCAAAAGTAACAGGACTGCCAGCTTCCAGGGGCATAGCAGAGGTATATCTGGGTATTATAAAGGACAATACTGCTACATCCTGTTCTCGCCCATAAAAAAATACTCCTCCAATATTTGCTTTACACAATGTAATGTCACAAGTGACCCATGGGGAAGGATCAGTCACACCCAAAACTAGGATCTAAGGTAAATGTCGGAAGAATGACTAACAGATAATGTTAGAAATCTTCACAATTCTCTAATGCTGTGTGAAAATTTTAATAAATATTTAGAGAAATTCCTATTATTCTTCATCTGATAATGTGAAAAGTCTGATAGTTTCCAGCACAGAAATACAATACAGTGTGGAATCTCACAAAAGACTGAACAGATGTAAGCAATGAGGACCGTTTTGGAATACATATCACTATTATGATTATTCTGTATTCCATTTATTTGAGGAAAATAAATTAATGAACCGCTTCTTAATGGAAAAAGGAATTAAAAACAAAAAATACAGAATAAATAAAAATTATTAAAACTATATTAAATAAATGTGCACTGTCAGATTCAAAAACTTTTTATATGTTGTTAATCTTTGCAAAACATTAACTTTTCTAATATACTTCATAAAAAATATTTATTTTCTTTTTATAGAAATAATGGTTTATAAAATCATGGCTTATACAAAAAAAAAAAAGGTGTCCAGAACATAATTCTGTCCGGCTGCAGGATTATGTTTGTCCCATCATATTTGTCCCAGCTAAAGCACAGGTAGAGACAAAGTCTAGGAAGTGAGGGTGGGCTAGCACTCCTCTGTGCTCTCTCCTGTCTGATAGTACTCCTCTGTGCTCTCTCCTGTTTGATAGTACTCCTCTGTGCTCTCTTCTGATAGCACTCCTCTGTGCTATCTCCTGTCTGATACTACTCCTCTGTGCTCTCTTCTGTCTGATAGTACTCCTCTGTGCTCTCTCCTGTCTGATAGTACTCCTCTGTGCTCTGTTCTGTCTGATAGCACTCCTCTGTGCACTCTTCTGTCTGATAGCACTTCTCTGTGCTCTCTCCTGTCTGATAGTACACCTCTGTGCTCTGTTCTGTCTGATAGCACTCCTCTGTGCACTCTTCTGTCTGATAGCACTTCTCTGTGCTCTCTCCTGTCTGATAGTACACCTCTGTGCTCTGTTCCATCTGATAGTACTCCTCTGTGCTCTCTCCTGTCTGATAGCACTCCTCTGTGCACTCTTCTGTCTGATAGCACTCCTCTGTGCTCTCTCCTGTCTGATAGCACTTCTCTGTGCTCTCTCCTGTCTGATAGCACTCCTCTGTGCTCTCTCCTCTCTGATAGCCCTCCTATGTGCTCTCTCCTGATAGCACTCCTCTGTGCTCTCTCCTGTCTGCTAGCACTCCTCTGTGCACTCTTCTGTCTGATAGCACTCCTCTGTGCTCTCTGCTGTCTGATAGGACTCCTCTGTGCACTCTTCTGTCTGATAGCACTCCTCTGTGCTCTCTCCTGCCTGATAGTACTCCTCTGTGCTCTTTCCTGACTGATAGGACTCCTCTGTGCTCTTTCCTGTCTGATAGTACTCCTCTGTGCTCTCTTCTGTCTGATAGTATTCCTCTGTGCTCTCTTCTGTCTGATAGCACTCCTCTATGCTCTCTCCTGTCTGATAGGACTCCTCTGTGCACTCTTCTGTCTGATAGCACTCCTCTGTGCTCTCTCCTGCCTGATAGTATTCCTCTGTGCTCTCTCTTGTCTGATAGGACTTCTCTGTGCTCTCTCCTGTCTGATAGCACTCCTCTGTGCTCTGTCCTGTCTGATAGTACTCCTCTGTGATCTCTCCTGTCTGATAGGACTTCTCTGTGCTCTCTCCTGTCTGATAGCACTCCTCTGTGCTCTCTCCTGCCTGATAGTATTCCTCTGTGCTCTCTCCTGTATGATAGGACTCCTCTGTGCTCTCTCCTGTCTGATAGCATTCCTCTGTGCTCTCTCCTGTCTGATAGCATTCCTCTGTACTCTCTCCTGTCTGATAGCACTCCTCTGTGCTCTCTTCTGTCTGATAGCACTCCTCTGTGCTCTTTCCTGTCTGATAGTACTCATCTGTGCTCTTTCCTGTCTGATAGCACTCCTCTGTGACCTCTCCTGTCCATTTTTAGAATGCAAGCAAGGATTGCTGTGGTGTCTACAGTTGTTTTGATATGCTGGGGCCAGGAGGTCGGGGCCTGACACCCAAGCAAAAATGGATGCATAAAATACATTGTTGTCTAAGGGTTGTGCAGCTTTAACACATTGTTTTCTGGAACATCAAAGGGGCCATTGTGCTTTAAAACAAACAAACAAACCCTGAGTCTCTCCTTCATGCAGTACTCCTGGGAACATCTGATAAATATTGTTATATTATTAATAATACAAGGATTGTTTCTATCCTATTGAAATTGTTCCATTAGTTATTGTGATGCAACACTACAGTTTTATCATTTACGGTGGGCAATAGCACTGGTTCTGCAATACAACCACAGGGTAGGGAGATGATTGGGTCATGCTGATCATGGCAGATTGTATGTACTGTATGTCCCATAAATGATCAGCATGCCGATACTGACAAATATCACATGACTGAAGCGTATTTTATCTCTTGTCCATACAGATCCCAATCGTCATTGTCACATTACAGCACAATATGGAATCCTGTTACACCCATCTAGAGGAAATGTTCTGCAAGAAGTTTGGATTCGTGTTCCAGGGACAAGAGTTGCATTCGGCCTCATCATCCTACTTCTCTAGGCTGGAGCCTAAAAAGCTGCAGATGTCTTTACATGGATCTTATCCAAAACAATTAACTTGTCCATTGTGTAAGTGTTAGTTAGGCCTCATTCATTCCTACTTCCGTTTTTAAGTCTTTTTCCACCGCCTTAGGTGGTCTATGGCATTGGTCTCAAACTGTGGCTCTCCAGATGTTGCAAAGCTTCAACTCCCAGCATGCCCGGACAGCCAACGGCTGTCCGGGCATGCTGGTAGTTGAAGTTTTGCAACATCTGTAGGGCCACAGTTTAAGACCACTGTTCTAGGGGGAGAAGTGACAACCAACCTGGCCACATTTCACACTAAGAAGAACATCCAAGGATTAGCCTGTCAAGTAATTTTAAGGTACAGAATACACAGAATTGCCCTTTTAGTAGAGCCCCCATCTAGTTGCGGGTTGGACCTCCTTTGGCCCAGTCTTGGCATAGATCCCACAAGGTGAGGAAACCATTCTGCGGGAACATGGCCTATGCGGACAGGATCACTTCTCGCAGTTCCTACCCATTAGATGGAGGACATGTTCAAAATGGCCGTTCTACCTCCTTCCACAGATGTCTATAGGATTAAGAGGGGAGGACCGACGAAGCAAGGAAAATTTACGGTCATGTTCCTTGAACCAATACATGACAAAATGAACTTTGTGACTGGGCCATCTCCTCCTGTCATAGGGGAATCAGTTGCCATGGAAGAGATGAACTTGGTCAGTCACAAAGCTTAGATAAGACCTATTGTCCAAACGTCCATACACATGTCCAAAACACAAAGCGCCAGCATACCAATGGTTAACCGGTTATATTCTGATGTATTTGTTCCATTGTAGTCCAAATGAAAAATAAACATGCATAAAAGAGTATTTGCATTAAATTAATAAAAACCTGCGATCAGTGGCATAGCTGTGGAAGGCAATGCAGTTGGGGGACCTATCGGACCCAGATGTTATATAGGGGGACAGCAGTGTGCAGGCATTAGTACGGTAATTGCTTGCAGTTGTGTAAACATATTCCTTTAAAGGGTGGCACATGTACATAGAGCAGAACACAATGATGTCACACATTAGATGTCACACATTAGGTGGCATTATAGGAGCTTCAATCTATACACCTGATTGAATGTATAAATGTCTATTCACACATTTGCAGATTTGCTGCAAAACTCTGCAATGTATGATGGGGGTTGGTTGGGCAGCAAGCATGTGGATTTCGGCATAACCCATTCAGTCAAATTCTGCAACAAATCTGTTGTCTATGTTTATGCTCTCGGTGCTTTCACACGGTGCAGTTTTTTAAGCCAATGTCAGGAAGGGTATCAGGAGAAGTATATAGGAAACAATGTACGTCTTCCTTTTATGAAAGGGGTACTCCAGTGGAAAACCATTATTTATTTTTTTTCAAATGAACTGGTGCCAGAAAGTTAAACAGATTTGTAAATTAAAAACTTAATATAGTATTAGCGTATCGGCGCACAGAAACAATAAAAAGGTATGTTTAAATTAGCTAAGGTTGGCCGTATCCTTGATATAAGGAGTCGGTAAGTACTAAGACTATATAACAGATGATAATTCTTGTCAGATGTCACGATGCCGGCTGGCAGGAGGTGGATCCTCTGTGCCAGAGAGGGATTGGCGTGGACCGTGCTAGTGGACCGGTTCTAAGTCACTACTGGTTTTCACCAGAGCCCGCCGCAAAGCGGGATGGTCTTGCTGCGGCGGTAGTGACCAGGTTGTATCCACTAGCAACGGCTCAACCTCTCTGACTGCTGAAGATAGGCGCGGTACAAGGGAGTAGGCAGAAGCAAGGTCGGACGTAGCAGAAGGTCGGGGCAGGCAGCAAGGATCGTAGTCAGGGGCAACGGCAGGAGGTCTGGAACACAGGCTAGGAACACCCAAGGAAACGCTTTCACTGGCACAATGGCAACAAGATCCGGCGAGGGAGTGCAGGGGAAGTGAGGTATACATAGGGAGTGCACAGGTGAACACACTGATTAGAACCACTTGCGCCAATCAGCGGCGCAGTGGCCCTTTAAATCGCAGAGACCCGGCGCGCGCGCGCCCTAGGGAGCGGGGCCGCGCGCGCCGGGACAGGACCGACGGAGAGCGAGTCAGGTACGGGAGCCGGGGTGCGCATCGCGAGCGGGCGCCACCCGCATCGCGAATCGCATCCCGGCTGGAGGCGGTAACGCAGCGCACCGGGTCAGTGGATCTGACCGGAGCGCTGCAGTAGCGAGAGTGTAGCGAGCGCTCCGGGGAGGAGCGGGGACCCGGAGCGCTCGGCGTAACAGTACCCCCCCCCTTGGGTCTCCCCCTCTTCTTAGAGCCTGAGAACCTGAGGAGCAGACTTTTGTCTAGGATATTGTCCTCAGGTTCCCAGGATCTCTCTTCAGGACCACAACCCTCCCAATCGACCAAAAAAAAAGTTTTCCCTCTGACCTTCTTGGAGGCCAGTATCTCCTTTACGGAGAAGATGTCCGAGGAGCCGGAAACAGGAGTGGGAGAAACAAGTTTGGGAGAGAAACGGTTGATGATGAGTGGTTTAAGAAGAGAAACGTGAAAGGCATTAGGAATACGAAGAGAAGGAGGAAGAAGAAGTTTGTAAGAGACAGGATTAATCTGGCACAAAATTTTGAAAGGACCAAGATAGCGTGGTCCCAATTTGTAGCTAGGGACACGGAAGCGGACATATTTAGCGGAGAGCCATACCTTGTCTCCAGGAGAAAAAATGGGGGGAGCTCTTCTTTTCTTATCAGCAAACTTCTTCATGCGTGATGAAGCCTGTAAGAGAGAATTTTGGGTCTCTTTCCATATGGTGGAAAGATCACGAGATATTTCATCCACAGCGGGCAAACCAGAGGGCAAGGGAGTAGGGAGGGGGGGAAGAGGGTGACGGCCGTACACCACGAAAAATGGGGATTTGGAGGAAGATTCAGAGACTCTGAAGTTATACGAGAATTCGGCCCATGGTAGAAGATCTGCCCAGTCATCCTGGCGGGAGGAAACAAAATGCCGTAAATAATCACCCAGGACCTGGTTAATTCTTTCTACTTGCCCATTGGATTGAGGATGATAGGCAGAAGAAAAGTTTAATTTAATCTTGAGTTGTTTACAGAGAGCCCTCCAGAATTTTGACACGAATTGGACGCCTCTGTCCGAGACGATCTGCGTGGGCAACCCGTGAAGACGAAAAATGTGTACAAAAAATTGTTTTGCCAACTGAGGCGCTGAAGGAAGACCAGGAAGAGGGATGAAATGTGCCATCTTGGAGAATCGATCAACGACCACCCAAACAACAGTGTTGCCACGGGATGGGGGTAAGTCTGTAATAAAGTCCATACCAATCAGAGACCAAGGCTGTTCGGGGACAGGCAGAGGATGAAGAAGACCAGCGGGCTTCTGGCGAGGAGTCTTATCCCGGGCACAGACAGTGCAGGCTCGCACAAAATCCACAACATCCGTCTCCAGAGTCGGCCACCAATAGAAACGAGAGATGAGTTGCACGGATTTCTTGATGCCCGCATGACCTGCGAGATGGGAGGAGTGACCCCATTTGAGGATTCCGAGGCGTTGGCGTGGAGAGACGAAGGTCTTCCCTGGAGGAGTTTGCCTGATGGAGGCTGGAGAAGTGGAGATCAGGCAGTCAGGAGGAATGATGTGTTGCGGAGAGAGCTCTACTTCCGAGGCATCCGAGGAACGAGAGAGAGCATCGGCCCTAATGTTCTTATCGGCAGGCCGAAAGTGAATTTCAAAATTAAATCGGGCAAAGAACAGAGACCACCTGGCCTGGCGAGGATTCAGCCGTTGGGCAGACTGGAGATAGGAGAGGTTCTTGTGATCGGTGTAAATAATAACTGGAAATCTTGATCCCTCCAGCAGATGCCTCCATTCCTCAAGTGCTAATTTAATCGCTAGTAGCTCTCGATCCCCGATGGAGTAGTTCCTCTCCGCCGGAGATAAGGTCCTAGAAAAAAAACCACAAGTAACAGCATGCCCGGAAGAATTTTTTTGTAGAAGGACCGCTCCAGCTCCTACTGAGGAGGCATCAACCTCCAATAGGAAGGGTTTAGATGGGTCAGGTCTGGAGAGCACGGGAGCCGAAGAAAAGGCAGACTTGAGCTGTTTAAAGGCGTCTTCCGCTTGAGGAGGCCATGACTTAGGATTGGCATTCTTTTTGGTTAAAGCCACGATAGGAGCCACAATGGTAGAAAAATGTGGAATAAATTGTCTGTAATAATTGGCGAACCCCAAAAAACGTTGGATAGCACGGAGTCCGGAGGGGCGTGGCCAATCTAAGACGGCAGAGAGTTTGTCTGGATCCATCTGTAGTCCCCGGCCAGAGACCAAGTATCCTAGGAAAGGAAGAGATTGACATTCAAACAGACATTTCTCCATTTTGGCATAAAGTTGATTGTCACGAAGTCTCTGAAGAACCATGCGGACATGCTGGCGGTGTTCTTCTAGGTTGGCAGAAAAAATCAGGATATCGTCCAGATACACAACAACACAGGAATATAAGAGATCACGAAAAATTTCATTAACAAAGTCTTGGAAGACGGCAGGGGCTGTCACGATGCCGGCTGGCAGGTAGTGGATCCTCTGTGCCAGAGAGGGATTGGCGTGGACCGTGCTAGTGGATCGGTTCTAAGTCACTACTGGTTTTCACCAGAGCCCGCCGCAAAGCGGGATGGTCTTGCTGCGGCGGTAGTGACCAGGTCGTATCCACTAGCAACGGCTCAACCTCTCTGACTGCTGAAGATAGGCGCGGTACAAGGGAGTAGACAGAAGCAAGGTCGGACGTAGCAGAAGGTCGGGGCAGGCAGCAAGGATCGTAGTCAGGGGCAACGGCAGGAGGTCTGGAACACAGGCTAGGAACACACAAGGAAACGCTTTCACTGGCACAATGGCAACAAGATCCGGCGAGGGAGTGAAGGGGAAGTGAGGTATAAATAGGGAGTGCACAGGTGAACACACTAATTGGAACCACTGCGCCAATCAGCGGCGCAGTGGCCCTTTAAATCGCAGAGACCCGGCGCGCGCGCGCCCTAGGGAGCGGGGCCGCGCGCGCCGGGACAGGACAGACGGGGAGCGAGTCAGGTACGGGAGCCGGGATGCGCATCGCGAGCGGGCGCTACCCGCATCGCGAATCGCATCCCGGCTGGAGACGGTATCGCAGCGCACCGGGTCAGTGGAGCTGCCCGGAGCGCTGCGGTAGCGAGAGAGAAGCGAGCGCTCCGGGGAGGAGCGGGGACCCGGAGTGCTCGGCGTAACAGGGGCGTTGCACAGGCCAAAGGGCATGACCAGATACTCAAAGTGTCCATCTCTAGTGTTAAATGCCGTTTTCCATTCATCCCCCTCTCTGATGCGGATGAGATTATAAGCACCTCTTAAGTCCAGTTTGGTAAAGATGTGGGCACCTTGGAGGCGATCAAAGAGTTCAGAGATGAGAGGTAGGGGGTAGCGGTTTTTTACCGTGATTTTATTAAGACCGCGGTAGTCAATGCAAGGACGTAGGGAGCCATCTTTTTTGGACACAAAGAAAAATCCGGCTCCGGCAGGAGAGGAGGATTTGCGGATAAAGCCCTTTTTTAAATTCTCCTGGATGTACTCAGACATAGCAAGAGTCTCTGGGGCAGAGAGAGGATAAATTCTGCCCCGGGGTGGAGTAGTGCCCGGGAGGAGGTCAATAGGACAGTCATAAGGCCTGTGAGGAGGTAGAGTCTCAGCTTGTTTTTTGCAAAAAACATCCGCAAAGTCCATATAGGCCTTAGGGAGACCGGTTACAGGGGGAACCACAGGGTCACGGCAAGGAGAACTGGCAACCGGTTTAAGGCAGTCCTTGAAACAAGAGGAACCCCAACTCTTGATCTCCCCAGTGGACCAATCCAGGGTTGGGGAATGGTGTTGAAGCCAGGGTAGTCCGAGGAGAATTTCGGAAGTGCAATTGGGGAGGACCAAAAACTAAATTTTCTCGTGATGAGGTCCGATGCACATTAGGAGGGGCTCCGTGCGGAAACGTATGGTACAGTCCAATCTTTCATTGTTAACACAATTGATGTAGAGGGGTCTGGCGAGACTGGTCACTGGGATGTTGAACCTGTTGATGAGAGAGGCTATGTCACGATGCCGGCTGGCAGGTAGTGGATCCTCTGTGCCAGAGAGGGATAGCGAGGACCGTGCTAGTGGACCGGTTCTAAGACACTACTGGTTTTCACCAGAGCCCGCCGCAAAGCGGGATGGTCTTGCTGCGGCGGTAGTGACCAGGTCGTATCCACTAGCAACGGCTCACCTCTCTGGCTGCTGAAGATAGGCGAGGTACAAGGGAGTAGGCAGTGGATCTGACCGGGGCGCTGCAGCAACGAGGATGAGGCGAGCGCTCCGGGGAGGAACGGGGACCCGGAGCGCTCGGCGTAACAGGCTAAAATAAAATTTCCTGCAGATCCGGAATCCAAGAAGGCCATAGTAGAGAAGGAGAAGGTAGAGGCAGATATCCGCACAGGCACAGTAAGACGTGGAGAAGCAGAGTTGACATCAAGGACTGTCACACCTTTGTGCGGAGTCAGCGTACGTCTTTCCAGGCAGGGAGGACGGATAGGACAATCCTTCAGGAAGTGTTCGGTACCGGCACAGTACAGGCAGAGATTCTCCATGCGGCGTCGTGTCCTCTCTTGAGGTGTCAGGCGAGACCGGTCGACCTGCATAGCCTCCACGGCGGGAGGCACAGGAACGGATTGCAGGGGACCAGAGGAGAGTGGAGCCGGGGAGAAAAAACGCCTCGTGCGAACAAAGTCCATATCCTGGCGGAGCTCCTGACGCCTTTCTGAAAAACGCATGTCAATGCGAGTGGCTAGATGAATGAGTTCCTGTAGGTTAGCAGGGATTTCTCGTGCGGCCAGAACATCTTTAATGTTGCTGGATAGGCCTTTTTTAAAGGTCGCGCAGAGGGCCTCATTATTCCAGGATAGTTCAGAAGCAAGAGTACGGAATTGTACGGCGTACTCGCCAACGGAAGAATTACCCTGGACCAGGTTCAACAGGGCAGTCTCAGCAGAAGAGGCTCGGGCAGGTTCCTCAAAGACACTTCGAATTTCCGAGAAGAAGGAGTGTACAGAGGCAGTGACGGGGTCATTGCGGTCCCAGAGCGGTGTGGCCCATGACAGAGCTTTTCCAGATAGAAGGCTGACTACGAAAGCCACCTTAGACCTTTCAGTGGGAAACTGGTCCGACATCATCTCCAAGTGCAGGGAACATTGAGAAAGAAAGCCACGGCAAAATTTAGAGTCCCCATCAAATTTATCCGGCAGGGATAGTCGTAGGCCTGAAGCGGCCACTCGCTGCGGAGGAGGTGCAGGAGCTGGCGGAGGAGATGATTGCTGAAGCTGTGGTAGTAGCTGCTGTAGCATCACGGTCAGTTGAGACAGCTGGTGGCCTTGTTGCGCTATCTGTTGTGACTGCTGGGCGACCACCGTGGTGAGGTCGGCGACAACTGGCAGAGGGACTTCAGCGGGATCCATGGCCGGATCTACTGTCACGATGCCGGCTGGCAGGAGGTGGATCCTCTGTGCCAGAGAGGGATTGGCGTGGACCGTGCTAGTGGACCGGTTCTAAGTCACTACTGGTTTTCACCAGAGCCCGCCGCAAAGCGGGATGGTCTTGCTGTGGCGGTAGTGACCAGGTCGTATCCACTAGCAACGGCTCAACCTCTCTGACTGCTGAAGATAGGCGCGGTACAAGGGAGTAGGCAGAAGCAAGGTCGGACGTAGCAGAAGGTCGGGGCAGGCAGCAAGGATCGTAGTCAGGGGCAACGGCAGGAGGTCTGGAACACAGGCTAGGAACACACAAGGAAACGCTTTCACTGGCACAATGGCAACAAGATCCGGCGAGGGAGTGCAGGGGAAGTGAGGTATACATAGGGAGTGCACAGGTGAACACACTGATTAGAACCACTTGCGCCAATCAGCGGCGCAGTGGCCCTTTAAATCGCAGAGACCCGGCGCGCGCGCGCCCTAGGGAGCGGGGCCGCGTGCGCCGGGACAGGACCGACGGAGAGCGAGTCAGGTACGGGAGCCGGGGTGCGCATCGCGAGCGGGCGCCACCCGCATCGCGAATCGCATCCCGGCTGGAGGCGGTAACGCAGCGCACCGGGTCAGTGGATCTGACCGGAGCGCTGCAGTAGCGAGAGTGTAGCGAGCGCTCCGGGGAGGAGCGGGGACCCGGAGCGCTCGGCGTAACATCAGATATACCAAAAATTAATTAAACCTAATTGTCCATGGATTTAATAACACCTAAAGCAGAAAACCGGATGATGACAAAGAAATTTGAAAAAATACTGAGTTATTTGCAACTGACTTGCGATCACAGCATCCCGTTACAAATGTTGCGATAATGTTTCCGATGTGAATACAATGTCTACAGTCTCTGACACAAATGTGGCAAGAGCCAAGTATTTCATAAAAAGTGAACCAGTACCTGTAAGCATACAGCGCTCGTGTTAGAGCTGTGGCCCGGAGGTTGTTTCCCACTTATGATCCAGCTAGGAACGTGAACTGAAATAGATATCCGTGGTGGTTGATGATTTGTGGTGGATAAGGATCTGGCCCGGCTTCTGTGCCCTACAACAATAGTGACGTCACTAAGTAGCGCCCAGGCAATACCGCAACACGATCCGTTGTTCAGCGCGCCACACCGGTGAGACGCTATCCGGCCGGAGCGACCCTCACGGTGTGTGTAATCGCTCAAAAAAAAACCTGTATTGAAGGGAGCTCTCTGCGGCTTCTCGGAACCATAGCGGACATCGATTCCAATCATCAACCACCACGGATATCTATTTCAGTTCACGTTCCTACCTGGATCTTAAGTGGGAAACAACCTCCGGGCCACAGCTCTAACACGAGCGCTGTATGTTTACAGGTACTGGTTCACTTTTTATGAAATACTTGACTCTTGCCACATTTGTGTCAGAGACTGTAGTCATTGTATTCACATCGGAAACATTATCGCAACATTTGTAACGGGATGCTGTGATCGCAAGTCAGTTGCAAATAACTCAGTATTTTTTCAAATTTCTTTGTCATCATCCGGTTTTCTGCTTTAGGTGTTATTAAATCCATGGACAATTAGGTTTAATTAATTTTTGGTATATCTGACATGAATTATCATCAGGTATATAGTCTTAGTACTTACCGACTCCTTATATCAAGGATACGGCCAACCTTAGCTAATTTAAACATACCTTTTTATTGTTTCTGTGCGCCGATACGCTAATACTATATTAAGTTTTAAATTCATTATCCATGTGAGGAGTGGTCAGGACCCTCTCAGCGTTATCTTGGCAGCCGGTAACATACCATTCCAGCGCTAGTGATACCTATACAATTTAGATTTGTAAATTACTTCTATTAAAAAATCTTAATCCTACCAGTACTTATCAGCTGCTGTATGCTCCACAGGAAATTGTATTTCTTTCTGGAGTTCTTTCCAGTCTGACCACAGTGCTCTCTGCTGACACTTCTGTCCATGTCAGGAACTGTCCAGAGTGCAAGCAAATCCTCATAGCAAACCTATCCTGCTCTGGACAGTTCCTGATAAGGACAGAGGTGTCAGCAGAGAGCACTGTGGTCAGACTTAACTCCAGAAAGAAATACAACTTCCTCTGGAGCATACAGCAGCTGATAAGTACTGGAAGGATTACGATTTTTTTTTATATAGAAGTCATTTACAAATCAGTTTAACTTTCTGGCACCAGTTCATTTGAAAAAAAAATCGTTTCCTACTAGAGTACCCCTTTAATCCACTGCTTGTGTTCACAGTGCATCAACTCTTCATGGTTTTTCATGCAAAAATGTACTGATTTCTCCGCCAAACATCACATGGAGTCACTGTCAAAAGCCCCACTCACATTGTCTTAAATTGTAGACAAGGAACAGTGCGGAAGTGATGTGTAACTTCAGGCTACCTACAAGATTCAAAGCAGCCCGGCATAGTGCTGCCTATGGGCTGAAGGGCAGTAAGGGGGCAATATCAATGTGTAGGGGCAGTAAGGGGGCAATATCAATGTGTAGGGGCAGTAAAGGGGGAAATATCAATGTGTAGGGGCAGTAAGCGGGCAATATCAATGTGTAGGGGCAGTAAGGGGGCAATATCAATGTGAAGGGGCAGTAACAGGCCACTATCAATGTGAAGGGGCAGTAAGGGGGCAATATCAATGTGTAGGGGCAGTAAAGGGGGCAATATCAATGTGAAGGGGCAGTAAGCGGGCAATATCAATGTGTAGGGGCAGTAAGGGGGCAATATCAATGTGTAGGGGCAGTAAAGGGGGCAATATCAATGTGAAGGGGCAGTAAGGGGGCAATATAAATGTGTAGGGGCAGTAAGGGGGCAATATCAATGTGTAGGGGTTGTAAGGGGACAATATTAATGTGTAGGGACAGTAAGGGGGCAATATCAATGTGAAGGTGCAGTAAGGGGCAATATCAATGTGAAGGGGCAGTAAGAGGGCAATATCAATGTGTAGGGGCAGTAAGGGGGCAATATCAATGTGTAGGGGCAGTAAGGGAGCGATATCAATGTGTAGGGGCAGTAACAGGCCACTATCAATGTGTAGGGGTTGTAAGGGGGCAATATTAATGTGTAGGGGAAGTAAGGGGGCATTATCAATTTGTAGGGGCAGTAAGGGGGAAATATCAATGTGAAGGGGCAGTAAGGGGGCAATATCAATGTGAAGGGGCATTAAGGAGGCAATATCAATGTGAATGGGCAGTAAGGCGCAATATCAATGTGTAGGGGCAGTAAGGGGGCAATATCAATGTGTGGGGGTAGTAAGGGAGCTATATCAATGTGTAGGGGCAGTAAGGGGGCAATATCAATGTGTAGGGGTTGTAAGGGGACAATATTAATGTGTAGGGGCAGTAAGGGGGCAATCTCAATGTGTAGGGGTTGTAAGGGGACAATATCAATGTGAAGGGGCAGTAAGGGGGCAATATCAATGTGTAGGGACAGTATCAGGCCACTATCAATGTTTAGGGGGTTGTAAGGGGGCAATATTAATGTGTAGGGGAAGTAAGGGGGCAATATCAATGTGAAGGGGCAGTAAGGGGGCAATTTCAATGTGAAGGGGCAGTAAGGGGGCAATATCAATGTGTAGGGGCAGTAAGGGAGCGATATCAATGTGTAGGGGCAGTAACAGGCCACTATCTATGTGTAGGGGTTGTAAGGGGGCAATATTAATGTGTAGGGGAAGTAAGGGGGCATTATCAATTTGTAGTGGCAGTAAGGGGGCAATATCAATGTGAAGGGGCAGTGAGGAGGCAATATCAATGTGAAGGGGAAGTAAGGGGCAATATCAATGTGTAGGGGCAGTAAGGGGGCAATATCAATGTGTAGGGGCAGTAAGGGGGCAATATCAATGTGTAGGGGCAGTAAGGGAGCAATATCAATGTGTAGGGGCAGTAAGGGGGCAATAGCAATGTGTAGGGGTTGTAAGGGGACAATATTAATGTGTAGGGGCAGTAAGGGGGCAATATCAGTGTGTAGGGGCAGTAAGGGGGCAATATCAATGTGTAGGGACAGTAACAGGCCACTAGCAATGTTTAGGGGTTGTAAGGGGGCAATATTAATGTGTAGGGGAAGTAAGGGGGCAATATCAATGTGAAGGGGCAGTAAGGGGGCAATATCAATGTGAAGGGGCAGTAAGAGGGCAATATCAATGTGTAAGGGCAGCAAGGGGGCAATATCAATGTGTAGGGGCAGTAAGGGAGCGATATCAATGTGTAGGGGCAATAACAGGCCACTATCAATGTGTAGGGGTTGTAAGGGAGCAATATTAATGTGTAGGGGAAGTAAGGGGGCATTATCAATTTGTAGGGGCAGTAAGGGGGCAATATCAATGTGAAGGGGCAGTAAGGGGACAATATCAATGTGAAGGGGCAGTAAGGAGGCAATATCAATGTGAAGGGCAGTAATGGGCAATATCAATGTGTAGGGGCAGTAAGGGGGCAATATCAATGTGTAGGGGCAGTAAGGGGGCAAGATCAATGTGTAGGGGCAGTAAGGGAGCAATGTCAATGTGTAGGGGCAGTAAGGGAGCGATATCAAATGTGTAGGGTCAGTAACAGGCCACTATCAATGTGTAGGGGTTGTAAGGGGGCAATATTAATGTGTAGGGGAAGTAAGGGGGCATTATCAATTTGTAGGGGCAGTAAGGAGGCAATATCAATGTGAAGGGGCAGTAAGGGGGCAATATCAATGTGAAGGGGCAGTAAGGAGGCAATATCAATGTGAAGGGGCAGTAAGGGGCAATATCAATGTGAAGGGGCAGTAAGGGGCAATATCAATGTGTAGGGGCAGTAAGGGGGCAATATCAATGTGTAGGGGCAGTAAGGGAGCTATATCAATGTGTAGGGGCAGTAAGGGGCAATATCAATGTGAAGGGGCAGTAAGGGAGCTATATCAATGTGTAGGGGCAGTAAGGGGGCAATATCAATGTGTAGGGGTTGTAAGGGAACAATATTAATGTGTAGGGGCAGTAAGGGGGCAATATCAGTGTGTAGGGGCAGTAAGGGGGCAATATCAATGTGTAGGGACAGTAACAGGCCACTATCAATGTTTAGGGGTTGTAAGGGGGCAATATTAATGTGTAGGGGAAGTAAGGGGGCAATATCAATGTGTAGGGGCAATAAAGGGGCAATATCAATGTTTATGGGACAGTAACGGGCCACTATCAATGTGGATGAGTTTTAGGGGACCACTATTTATGTGTTGGGACTGAAACGGGCCACTCTCAATGTAATGAGAGTACTGAACATAAGGGGGGTGTTACTTTTCAGGAGTGCACTAAAGGCATTTTATCAGTGTGGGGGCATTATTACTGTGTAGAAGCAGTAAGTGGGCACTGTACATTTGAGGAGAAGTCTTAAGGGGTACAATTAAAGTTAGAAGGTGGCACTTTGTGTGGGGCACTTTTGTGTCGCTGTGTGCAGACACAATGGAGAGCACTTTTTTTTAGGGTGGGTTCACACCATGCTTTTGCAATACAGTTCCCATATCACGTTTCTGATATAAAAAAAAACGGATTCCTCGAAACCTGACTAAACTGTATCAAAATGTGTGTACAAATTTTAATCCGTATAAGGTTGAAAACTGTATACGGTTTAAAAAATTATGTCCGGTTGAATCCGTTTTTTATGAAAAAAAACGTATACGTTTTTAACTTTTCACTCCATTATGTGTGGTGCGCCACAGGGTGTGAAGGTGACGTGTATGGGGCTGATGTTATAGCCCAGGGGCAGATGTTATTAACTCCTAAATGTTTGTGACGACAGGGCGTGGTTTTCCTGGTAACCACCTGAACGGTAGTACCGCTATCCCTAGGTGAGGCAGGGAAATAATAGTCCAAGTCCAGGTTCGGGTTAACGGTAGCTTTACTGAGGTAGACAGATGGAAATAGTCTTTACAGCTAGGCCAGGATACCAGAGAGGTGGCCAGTAACACAGGGGACCTCGTAGCTTGCTGGCACTTGTAGTGACTTTGACAGATTTTAGGACTATAATAGACTTGACTATAGGCTAGACTTGACTGTAGGTAGTGACAGCATACATAGATGACTTGACTCACTGACATGTGACTGCTGGTTATGCTTGAGGCCTCCAGATGTGCTGGACACTGGCTCTGAGACATCTGGTCTTTACTGTACCTCAGGATCTAAGAGAGTAAAGAGGCAGATTGCAGCTCCTCCCTTCCTTATAAAGGGGGGGGGCTGAGCAAGGAGCCCATAGGTCAAGCTGCAGGTCACCTGGTTAGCTGGTGCTCTCTGGGTAACAAAACATGTGACAACATCATGTTACTAACTCAAAGGTCCTTTATACATAATACATCTAATATACAGATAACACAATGGGGGACACACTGCAGGAGAGCCTCTAGGACACAGAGGGACAGGGCCTAAGTACTGTACGGGACTATATCCCATACTGGGACATCACAAATCCCCCTACTTAACAGAAGTCGCCCTCGACGAAAGTCCTGTCGGGCTTGAGGATCGAAGCGGCCTTGGGGCCGAATGCAGTCCTGGGGCATTGTAACCCAACGTCCATTTCCAGGCTATGGTTTAGAGAAAACTGATAATGCAATAGAGTCTTTGTATAAATGTCAATACATGCTCTGTTAGATTTTCTGCATTCAACAGAGAATAACAACATATATATGACTATGGTATAACACGATTTATGGACTATGACTATGGTTATGTATATCATAACATTAGACTATGGCTATGCATACTATGACATTTGACTATGCATACTGTGACATTAGACTATACATGACACAACAATTGGCAGATTGGGTTGCCGGAGGCTTTCTGCCCAATGCCTTGGCTACTGGGGTCCCTTGGCATTACACACTTCTCCCCAGAACACTAGTTATTTTTGTTGCTAGATAACTTTGACTTTCGTTACCCTTGACTTTTACCTATGTTCTTATGCGAGTACAGGAATACTCTGTGGCCAGCAGAGTATCCTGAGCACACGGAAACAAGAAACATCACGTTAGACATATGACTTATGAATGGACTGTGCTAGTGGTAGTGAGTGTTACAGTCCATTTGTACATGACTTTTATGTGTACATGACTTTTATGTGTACATGACTATGTGTAGTACACAACTACTGTTGACTGTGCTAAATTTGATTCTTTGTACCTGGCTGGTATTTGACCTTATGTCGACTGTCAAAATCCGGTGCTGGATCATGGATGTACATCCAAAGTCTGTAGGATGCTTACTGAAAGCTTTCTGGTACCTCTTGGTAACATTGATTACTCTATTAACTTGATCCCTCGGAGTAGTTTCATTTCCCACTTCAAGCTGCGCCCACCAGGGCTCAGAGGGACTTTCAGCAGAACCCGGAGTCACTTGAGCTGTCCGTTGCCGAGCCACCTTGCGTTCTGATAAGATGTCACTTGACTCTATAAGATACAACTGGGTGACCGGGGTGTATTTCGGTAAGACGGTAGCCACACTGGACAGATTGACTAGTCGGACTGGGACTCTTCCATTGGTAACTGTGACAAAACTGCTTGCCGCTCGAATGAGAGGATTATCCTCTAATTGTATAGGCTCTAGCAGGGCTTGATAGTCCTTGTTTCTCACTCCAGGACATGCATGACACCAAAGGACTGTCTCTGTGTTGGGTTGTAAGGTTACTGACCTGATGTCTTGAATCCGCACTTAGCAAACTTCACCTTGCTGGTTGGCAAACTGCTGCTCCGCTTGGAGAACCTTTAAGTGGTGCTGCACAGCCTTCTGGCCTGAGGGGGACATGTAGGGGAGAGAGGCATGCAAAGAATCTACAATGTCAGCAAAACAATGTTTCATGATATTCATCCCCAATATGAACTCTGTGGACCCTTTATCAGACACATCAGTTACAATCCCTCCCTGTTCCCTGAGTACATGCTCTCCCAACTGGATGGTTGGCTCCCAATATCCATGTCTGGGTATTGGTTTCCCGTTACCTGCTACTACCCTGAAATCAACATCATCAATTTCACACAACAAATTAGCATCCCAGTACTTGTAAAAAAACATCTTTAGATATAGTGGACACTTGCGATCCTGTATCTATTGATGCCTCCTACTGTATACCTTCTACAGTTACTTTTACATAGGGGCAGGGGGCGACATAAAGTGAAAGTCCCGATTTGTTCTGGGTTTGGACCTAATGTCTCTTTTCCTGAGGGCCAGTCCGTGACCTCAGGGGAGATCAGTTTAACTCCCAACATTGTACTTTCCAATGTCCAGATTTGTTGCAGTAGGTACAAAAGGGCCTTTGGGTCCCTGAGGGCCTACTGGGCAGATTATTGTGGGGATTAACATGACTGGGATCAGAAACAGATATAGGTTTCCTATGTAGGGGTTGTTCACGGTCGGGTGGAGTGGCCCTACTTGCAAGTTCCTTTACAGCCTGAGTCAATTGTTCATTGCTTTGTTTAACACTCTGAAATTCTGAGGCTGTGGAGACTGGTAGGGCATTGGACACTGGGGTGGGAGCCGGTGGTGGTGAGAGGGGGCAGGCTGCCACTCCCAGGGGCTCTGGGACAGGGGCACATCTTTCTTCAGACTCAGTCTCGGGCTCTATGACCTGAATAGTCAGTCTCTTAATAGCAGGGACAGGCAGATTAGGGTTTTGCACTGCTAACATCCTCAACTGAGCTTTGTGCAGAATATATAGGAAAAAATAGGAACAAAAGACAAGACGGCGCTATCTAAGTGCCGTAAATGATGGTTGAGATGCAAAGATCAAGGATAAAAGGGTCAAGGATGTAAGAATCCCACTTCTATGTATGTGGAGATGGGATCTCTCGTTTGAGCAGTGTAACAATCACATGTATATTTATACACCTTTATCCTTCATATAAAAGCAGTAGCAGCAAAAATAGGTGAACGGTATCTCACTCACCTATTAGTGTTGCTCTGCAGGCACAACACTGTTTTGCGCATAGAAAGAGTGTGGCAACTCTCCAGTAGACCTCTGGCAGCCTGACATCTGAACCCGAACAGCAGGTGTGTCGGTTTGGAAAATAGGAGAAACGGTGGTCCCAGAAGGAAGCTGCTCCAGCAGTTTCCAGGGAGACAAAAATGCGGATGGTCTCGGTGGCGCCTTGAGGGTGAGTCTTAATCAAACAAGGATCCTGGTATTGGGGATTACTTGTTTATTGCATTAAAGCTGGCAGACCATACATTACATCAAATATATGGAATACCGGGTAGAAGTAAAAAGGATAAAATAAATGAAAGAAAAGATGGAGATGATAGCAACGCGTTTCGCAGGGTGACCCCCGCTTCGTCAGGCTAGTGTAGCCTGACTGAATGTTTCCAATATATATAGAGACAGTTTGTTTGAAATTTGCGGGTAAACTGGGTTTCTGACATCATTCTTGTGACGGAAGTGAAGTAGCTGCAATGATTGGCATGGTTGGCAAGGAACGCACATTGATACAGTGATTGTTTTCTTTTTTTCTCTCCTTTTTAAGGAAATACATACAGAGAACATATGAAGGTACAATATGAGAGTTAGAGCATATTAGTATATTCTTTTCTTGGGGAGAGTGTGCCGATGTTAAGTGTTCAGACTGGTGTGTCTGGACGATCTGTCAAGTGATTTGTGTTCAGGCGCGCTGTCAAAGCGCTGTCATGTAGGTGTCCTATTCGATTCCTGGCTGATTGTTGTACTGAATCTGGATGTTTTTTGATGTGTCATCACAACACATCAAAACACATCCAGATTCAGTACAACAATCAGCCAGGAATCTAATAGGACACCTACATGACAGCGCTTTGACAGCGCGCCTGAACACAAATCACTTGACCACACCAGTCTGAACACTTAAAATCATCACACTCTCACCAAGAAAAGAATATACTAATATGCTCTAACTCTCATATTGTACCTTCATATGTTCTGTGTATGTATTTTCATGAAAAAGGAGAGAGAAAAAGAATACAATCACTGTATCAATGTGCGTTCCTTGCCAACCATGCCAATCATTGCAGCTACTTAATTTCCATCACAAGAATTACGTCAGAAACCCAGTTTACCCGCAAATTTCAAACAAACTGTCTCTATATATATTGGAAACATTCAGTCAGTTTACACAAGCCTGACGAAGCGGGGGTCACCCTGCGAAACGCATTGCTATCACTTCCATCTTTTCTTTCATTTATTTTATCCTTTTTACTTCTACCCGGTATTCCATATATTTGATGTAATGTATGGTCTGCCAGCTTTTATGCAATAAACAAGTAACCCCCAATACCAGGATCCTTGTTTGATTACGACTCACCCTCAAGGCGCCACCGAGACATCTGCATTTTTGTCTCCCTGGAAACTGCTGGAGCAGCTTCCTTCTGGGACAACTGAGCTTTGTGCCACTTATTGTGAGCCCCATCAATAAACCTGTCCATCAGTACTTTGTTACCCTGATCGGGAGTGATATCATCTAGCTTTTGAACAGTCTCTAGGGCATTCTGTAAAGCTACGGCATAAGCTCTCAGAGTCTAACCTGGCTTTTGCCGTCTCTCATACAATCCGAGACGTACCTCTAACGGAGAATGTGACTCAAATACCTGGTACAACCCCTCAAAAATCCGCTCTACCGTCGCCTTCTCGGAGGCGGGCCAGGTGCGGACCACCTCAAGTGCTGGTCCTTGTTGTTGTCCTGTGAGCAGCAGCACCTGTTGATTAGGAGGGAGAGAGTAAAAGACAAACAAACTCTGAATCTTCTCCTTGAAATCCCTCAGGGTGTTACATTCTTATACTGGTCAAATTTCATTTGACACAGTCACCATTGGAGAGGAATAAATTACTCAGGTTACGTCAAATTTAGTAAACAATCATACATTTATTTTAGGCTCATAGACAAATATGGCAAACAGAACAAACTAGTAAATCTTATGTAAATAACAGTTCTTGCTTAAGTATTACAATAATAACAGTAGGAAGTGTAGGCATGTTCTCAGAACAATCTCACCAAGTGAGGGTTGTGTGGGCTGGATCCATCATGGAAAGTTTATCTAAGATGGCTTCCTCCTTCATCAGACTGGTCTGGCTCCACCTCCTTCCTCTTAGCTTGGCTTGGCTTACTTCAATGGTCTTGCTTCATCCATGGTGCTTCCTTAATGATGCCTCCATAATGAATGATGCCTTAATGATGCTTCCATTATGATGCTTCCATAATGATGCCTTAATGATCCTTAATGATCCTGCACCCTATTGACGCAGTCTTCTTAAATACCATACTTATGGGTGTGTTCTTTACATATGTGGGCGTGGTTATACTATGCCTTATATCCATAAATATACTTATCTCTATATATCTCCTCCTAGTGGGTTGGTTTGAGTATATCTTTAACTTAAGGGTGTATACATTATGTCATGCTTAACTTACATACTGATTGGACATTAGTACCCTTCCTAGAATAGTATAGTTATGCATACCTCAGCAATTCTATCTATAGTATTCAGCTATAGCTTAACTGTTCCTAAAGGTCATGGCATCCATTTTAGGTTTAACTTTTGTCAGCCATCTTGTATACCCTTGCATACGTTATATTGTATATTAATCATTTTAACATTTCCCCCTATTATGAGTTTTTTAAAATTACTCATAATACAGTTGTTTCAATATACAATTACCATATATAGTATTAGTAACCAAATCCTTACTTTGTAGTCAATTTATAAATTAATTAGACAATCCCCTTTAAATTAGTATATATCATCTTAGAATATCAATTTTAAGTAAATAAATCCATTCATTGTATACATTGGTATTATTATCATTATTCTAATAATTCTTTGTCATAGTATATCATGATATATAACAAATCATGTTATACTAGTCCATATAATAATACATTATCATTTTCCCATATTGAGTTATATTATTTCATGTTATGTTGTGTTGTGGTATATTGTAATTCATTTTTCATGAAAAACATTTTTAATCAATACCTAAATCTAATCTAAATATTTGTCCTCTTGGGTCTTGGAAAAAATCAAAATATGGAAGATCAATGTAGCTTTTGACATAGTCCATAACACAGTCCATAAAAAATCCTTGAAATGGAAAAACTGTACAAAATCCTTGAAAAACATAAAGTTATTGTCCTTTGATTATTTTTACCAATAACAAATTTTCTTTCTTTGCTCTAATTCCAAGATCATCCTTTTGTCAGTTGGTTCCTTAAATTTTACTGTAACAGGAAACATTCTTTTTAGTCCTGGACAGCCAAGGGTTAGCATCCCTTGATGATAAGTCACTTCCTCGAAGACTCTGCATCAGCACTGCAAAGGTTAACTTTAACTCTTTCATTTATTTGCTGGTACAACAGCTAGTGATAAGAAAACAATCCTTTTTCAAATAACTTTTTTCTTCACCTTTTGGCTCCTGGACTTATGTTTTAGCCCAATTTGTAGAAATACATTTCTTTAGCTCCTTTGCTTGAGACAGCAGCTGATGGTCAAATACCTCACTCTGTAACTTGACTCAGGCGGTGAATTCCATTCAGGCCTTTTTCTCTTAGTCATCTGTAGAACTAGAAGTCCCAGCAAGTCCTCTTTACATTTCTTTAATACAGGTAAACCTTAGCATTGGTTACCTCTGGACTTCAGACTCCCATTCATCTGTAGACATAAAGTCTTTTTACTGAAACACAGTTCATCATATCCTTGATCCTCACAGCAAGTGAAGTCCTTTCCCCATGGGAGTAATTTAAAATAATTTCAACAGAGAAGCTCTTTGAAAACAATCTGTAGTCAGTCTCAGCAATGATGCTCATCAGCTGTTCTTGTCCATCAATTGTCCAGCAAATATCCTTTGGAAAAATAGTCAATTAAAAATAACAGATAGTCCAATAGTCCAAAAACTTATCTTTTTCTTCATCTGTTTTACTTGGATATCCCACTTGATTTTGGAAATATCAAAAATAATCAAAAACAAAAACTCTTCTTTTTCCCTAAACTATACCCAAAATATTGGTAACTTTTCCTATAATATATTCATTACAATATACCACATCATTTTATATCATATATAACTTTATAATTCTAAATATGAAATAATTATTAAAAACATTAATAATGATTATGACACATATGCTAAACATTATACTATGACTATTCATAATATTATTATTATTATACCATTATATTAACCATATCTGACTGCGAATTCTAAATATCTTAAAACAATACAACAGTATAATAGCAAACAAGTCTTAACTCATAAGTTATTCTTATATGTCATGTAAATCTAAGCATACTTATAACATTCTCATTTTCATTTCATATTAATAATTACTTATTAATTAATTACCCATGTATTCCACCATGTTATTCATTATATAAAATTGACACTTTTAAAATAATCTTTATTACCCAATTTTGTTTATTATCCCACATGACACCATAAAATGTGTATAAAACCTTATATTGTTGTGTGTATTTCACTTTTTTGTACCTTTTTAGAAGTTATAGTGATCTACCACTTTCCCAATACCAGACTTTGTCTTAACAGCTGTCACTCGCCCCATTCAGCTTATGAGAGCTGAAGCACTCTGTGATTTTTGTTGTTGGGAACACCACAATATATTTCAAAGTGTAAGGTTTGATGGACATATGTCTTTTTTTGACCGTACTAACTATGTAACTATGTAAGGTTACTGTATGTAAGAGAGAGATGGAATTCCCCTCTTCCTTGATACTATGTTTTGTAATACCATTTAGTATTATAGTACTGGACTCCATTAAAATGAATAAAATAATTCCCCACATTTTTACCTATGTGAATTACATGAAGATTTACTTGTGTAAACATTTATACAACACAAGACATTCACAAACACACATATGGATTTGTGTATATGCTTGAATTAATTCCCATATGAATATTCATGTATCCTGAACATGTAAAACAAAGAACAATTAATAATTGAACCTACATTATGTCAGTGTGTAATTTCCCAAAATTCCTTCATATGAAAATAACCATAATGTAACTTAAACTTTCTTAAAGTTAACTAGAATAAAATAAAATAAAATATTCCTAGAACCTTTAGTCACAATAATATTTGAAATCATTTTGATTCACCAATCTCTCCATATTAACATAGAAATATATGTATTTTCATGTCAATATGTAATTCTCTCTATAATTTGGTATAGAATGAAATATTGTGCACTCATATTTTATTCCATATAAGACCAATCATTATTAACCCTTTTATCTTTTGGATTTCAAACATTATTTTATATTTCTTAGAACATAGCATCATCCAATCACTTCACTATATTCTCCGTACTCAACACTTTTATTCACTCACTGAATACACCTTTATTTTATTTGATTATAAAATGTTGATCAACATATGCTTTCTTACATTTAATAATTTGAATATGGTACCATAAAAATATTCAATTTATATGAAGTACTTCCCAAGAATTCAATTAATTAATTAATTAATTAATATATGTATTAACCAAATTAATTAATTCAAGACATGTCTTTGAAAATATCCAAAAGGCCTTATCTTTTCAATACTTTTAACTCACTTCTTACAACACTGCAGTGTCATCACTCACATCACACTTTGGGTTCAGTTTTCCAAAGACACATTCCTTAATTTACTTAACCATACCTATGGTCACACATGGTCCTTGTCAATCACAGATACATGCATACATTGCAACAAATGCTCGTACCCAAGGTTTCACATGCCCGTGCCCATTTTGTCCTTCACTTACACACACGTGCAGTTACAATGGCGACAGATACATGGACTCAAGGTTACTTAAATAGAGGAGACTGAGAAGAAGCATGCTTACTTTACAGAGCAAAATGGATAACTTTATTCTTCATGCTTTTTAAACATATACAAGATGCAATTATACATGTAAGTACATACAATACATTATTTAAACTTCATTAGCTAATGTTAGTCACAAACTTATAGCTAATCTGCTCTTGTCCTGCATCTCTGTTAACCATATCCTTGGGACAAAATAACTTTTATTTGTTTTCCCAACTTTTACTTCTACTAAGAGATAAAAGCAGATAGCATTAGTTACATATTCCATTATCATTGCAAAATAATAACAATAACAGTGGTCTCCAGATTATGACACTACAGCTGTTTCAAAGAAACATGATCTTTCTCTATCTTATCAATAATGTATATGCATACAAACATATCACTAGTACTATACATCTATATATGTAAATAGCTATACACAGATATATATATCTATATATATATATATGTACATATCTAATCTGTCTTACTCCATAGAGTATATATATATATCTCCACTCTTTACCATAACACATGTAGCAAAGAGTAAAAACATATAACATTAGTTAATCTCTCACTACCATATAATATAACTAACATTTTTTTTTACATAATATTGCCAAAATCCATTAGACTAGCCAAAAATCATTTACCATATAATCTATACTTAAGATTATTTAAAACCTTTTTATCCAATTGCTATTTTTGGTTTAATCATTTCTTTCATAAGAAAATCAGTAAACAATCCCATTAACCCTTTAATTTCTCTATGCTCTACTTTCTCTAACTTACAATGTTTAAGCCTGTCACTCAAAGACCTTGTTAAAGCTGGGATGTCACTTTCCTCTGTCTTAGCTACACTACCATCAGCTGTGTTTTGATTGGACAGTGCAGATTGAATTCCTTCAATCTTGCCTGCTAACACTTTTACTGGATTACTTTCAAAATTTATTTTTTCATTATATGACTTAACATTTATATGTAGTAATCTCCTTCGCTGTTCATAGATTGCATCCTGATTTTTGTACCTTTTTAGAAGTTATAGTGATCTACCACTTTCCCAATACCAGACTTTGTCTTAACAGCTGTCACTCGCCCCATTCAGCTTATGAGAGCTGAAGCACTCTGTGATTTTTGTTGTTGGGAACACCACAATATATTTCAAAGTGTAAGGTTTGATGGACATATGTCTTTTTTTGACCGTACTAACTATGTAACTATGTAAGGTTACTGTATGTAAGAGAGAGATGGAATTCCCCTCTTCCTTGATACTATGTTTTGTAATACCATTTAGTATTATAGTACTGGACTCCTGGCTGGTTCGCCAAAATGTTACATTCTTATACTGGTCAAATTTCATTTGACACAGTCACCATTGGAGAGGAATAAATTACTCAGGTTCCGTCAAATTTAGTAAACAATCATACATTTATTTTAGGCTCATAGACAAATATGGCAAACAGAACAAACTAGTAAATCTTATGTAAATAACAGTTCTTGCTTAAGTATTACAATAATAACAGTAGGAAGTGTAGGCATGTTCTCAGAACAATCTCACCAAGTGAGGGTTGTGTGGGCTGGATCCATCATGGAAAGTTCATCTAAGATGGCTTCCTCCTTCATCAGACTGGTCTGGCTCCGCCTCCTTCCTCTTAACTTGGCTTGGCTTACTTCAATGGTCTTGCTTCATCCATGGTGCTTCCTTAATGATGCCTCCATAATGAATGATGCCTTAATGATGCTTCCATTATGATGCTTCCATAATGATGCCTTAATGATCCTTAATGATCCTGCACCCTATTGACGCAGTCTTCTTAAATACCATACTTATGGGTGTGTTCTTTACATATGTGGGCGTGGTTATACTATGCCTTATATCCATAAATATACTTATCTCTATATATCTCCTCCTAGTGGGTTGGTTTGAGTATATCTTTAACTTAAGAGTGTATACATTATGTCATGCTTAACTTACATACTGATTGGACATTAGTACCCTTCCTAGAATAGTATAGTTATGCATACCTCAGCAATTCTATCTATAGTATTCAGCTATAGCTTAACTGTTCCTAAAGGTCATGGCATCCATTTTAGGTTTAACTTTTGTCAGCCATCTTGTATACCCTTGCATACGTTATATTGTATATTAATCATTTTAACACAGGGTGAAGGGGTCTCCGTTATAGATAGGAAGGACAGGATTCCCCAAAAACACTGGTGCTGATGCTGGAACACCCACATTGTTTAAATGAACTGCAAGCGGGACCGGCAGCATCCCGACCGCTGGAGTAGCAGGTGTTCCCGCTACTGGTAATGAAGTGGCAATAACGCCGGGTCAGTCTGGAGCACCAGGTGCTGACATCTTTAACTGTCAATCTTTCTTTAAGAAGATTTGAGTGCGTCGTCCCTTGAGTGCGCTGTCTCTTTAAGAGGATTTGGGTGCGTTGTCTCTTTAAGAAGATTTGGGTGCACTGGCCCTTTAAGATGCTTGATTACCAGGAATCCTCCGAGTGGTGCTCCTCCTCAGAGAGTACCCGTGGATTTAGTTTGGCACTACAGGGTTAATGCGGGCTGCCACCAGTGCTGGAGACTGATTGCGTGAGATCGTTGCTTGATACAGAGTCTGCGCTGCAGCGGGTACTTGCCGGAATATTGCAGAGCCGGACGCAGCCACTGGAACCTTCAATATGGCTGCGCCCAGGGAACTTCCTTTTTGGTCCAGTTGGTAAAGTCTTCCCCTGTGCAACGCCGGGCAGATCTTTAGTTCCAGCTCGCACTGAAGAGGCGTCACCACTAGGGACTGATGGGGCGGAGCTGCGGCCACTCACGCACATGGGAAATGCCGGACTCTGTTTAACCCTTTCAGGTACTGACTCTACACACTTTGCAATGACGGTTAACAGTCTTTCGTTCACCTCCCCCACTACTTTATCAGTATCTGCTAATAACTCTTTGCCATGAGGACAGTCCCATACACTTTTCTGGTGCAAACTTTTTCTTGGACACAATTCAGATTCAGACTAGGAGGGAGGACTTGTGGCTTTATGGTTAAGGCACACACCTGTATCCTGTTTGTGATGCCAAAGTTTTGTGGTGCGCCACAGGGTGTGAAGGTGAGGTGTATGGGGCAGATTTTATAGCCCAGGGGCAGATGTTATTGACCCCTAAATGTTCGTGATGCCAGAGCGTGGTTTTCCAGGTAACCACCCGAACGGTTGCACAGCTATCCCTAGGTTAGGCAGGGTAATAATAGTCCAAGACCAGGTTAGGGTTAACGGTAGCTTTACTGATGTACACAGATGGTAATAGTCTTTACAGCTAGGCCAGGATCCCAGAGAGGTGGCCAGTAACACAAAGGGGACCTTTCAGCTTGCTGGGACTTGCAGTGTTTGGACCGACTTCAACTCAGCCACGCTGACTATAATGGACTTGACTATAGACTTGACTTGACTGTAGGTAGTGACAGCAGACATAGACCACTTGACTTACTGACATGTGACTACCAGTTAGGCTTGAGGCCTCCAGATGTGCTGGACACCAGCTCTGAGACGTCTGGACTTTACTGTACCTCAGAATCCAAGAGAGTAAAGAGGCAGATTGCAGCTCCTCCCTTCCTTATAAACGGAGCTGAGCAAGGAGCCCATAGGTCAAGCTGCAGGTCACTTGGTTAGCTGGTGCTCTCTGGGTAACAAAACATATGACAACAACATCATGTGACTAACTCAAAGGTCCTCAAAGATCCTTTATACCTAATACATCTAATATAAAGATAACACAATGGGGGAGACACTGCAGGAGAGCCCCTAGGATACAGAGGGACTCAACCTGTCAGGGCCTAAGTACTGTACGGGACTATATCCCGTGCTAGGACATCACATATGAATAAAGTTTCACTTATTTGATTGAAATTCCAAGAAAAAAACTGTGCAAAGTAAAAAACCGTATGGTGAAAACCGGATGGAACCGACGCACATATGGTTCTGTACGGTTCCCATTGACTCCCATGTTAAAGAAAAACTTATATGTTTCAGTACAGTTTTTCACCTGGACAAAAAACAGTGGTAGGCTATGGTTTTGGGTACGGGAAAAAAACTGACAAAATGGTACAGGATGCAAAAAGGAGTGGCGTGGCTAGTGAGGCAGGGGCGTGGCTAGTGAGGCAAGGTGGCAGAGGTCTGAGTTAAGAGCTCCGCTAGCTCAACGGCGCTAACCCCGGCACGAAACTACTAAGTGAACCCTGATAGAACCTTAAGTGTGCACAGCGAGGAATGACCCGGACAAGGCTGCAAAAGAAATCCCCGATTAAAAAGACTACCTTTTATCCAGCGAGGAGTCCGGCGAATACTTCAAGCAGGAGCAAGGAGAAGGGGAAGGACGGGCAAGCCGTTGTGACTCAGCACAGAGGTGATACACAGCTTCCGATGCTTGCGGCTAGCAGAGTGGAGAGACCGGAAACCCCGAGGGTCGCTACCATAGAGTGGAGAACGGAGGTAGAGAGAGGATGAGACTATCCAGATATAGATTGGGGTCCGGGGTTGGCTAAAACTACAAAGGGGCGACAATTCCTAAATTTATTGCAGGATAATTTTCTGGGCCAGTTTGTGGAGGACTTAACAAGAAGTGATGCCTTGTTGGATCTGATCATTTCCAACAACGCAGAGCTGGTTGGTAATGTAACTGTGCGGGAAAACCTTGGTAATAGCGACCACAATATAGTTACTTTTGACTTAAAATGTAGAAAACAAAGACAGACAGGGAAAGCAAAAACATATAACTTTAAAAAGGCAAATTTTCCTGGGCTGAGGGCTGCACTACAGGACATAGACTGGGGGGAGGTGTTCTCAAATACTGATACAGAAGGTAAATGGGACATCTTTAAATCAACTCTAAATAACTATACAGCTAAATACATACCAAAGGGGAACAAATATAAACGATTAAAACTAAATCCTACATGGCTGACAAATTATGTTAAAAGAGCAATAAACAACAAAAAAATAGCCTTCAAAAAATACAAATCTGATGGGCCATCGATAACATTTAAACAGTACAAAGAGCTTAATAAAATCTGTAAAAATGTAATAAAAACAGCAAAAATTCAAAACGAGAGACAGGTGGCCAAAGAAAGCAAAACTAATCCTAAATATTTTTTTAGATATATAAATGCAAAAAAAAACAAGGACAGAGCATGTAGGACCCCTTAATAATGATAATGGGGAGGTTGTCACAGGCGATCAAGAGAAAGCGGAGCTACTGAATGGGTTCTTTAGTTCTGTATACACTAGGGAAGAAGGAGCTGACATTGGCCAGGTCAGTGCTGGTAACACATCATGTACAGGTCAGTGCTGGTAACACATCATGTACAGGTCAGTGCTGGTAACACATCATGTAATGTACTGAACTGGCTTAATGTAGAGATGGTACAAGGTAAGTTAAGTGATATAAATGTAAGCAAATCTCCAGGGCTGGATGGACTACACCCAAGAGTTCTTAGAGAGGTAAGTTCAGTAATATCTGTACCTCTGTTCATGATATTTAGAGATTCTCTGGTGTCTGGTATTCTCTGGTGTCTGGCGAATGTGGTGCCAATCTTCAAAAAGGGCTCTAGGTCTTCCCCAGGAAACTATAGACCGGTAAGTTTAACGTGCATTGTGGGTAAATTGTTTGAAGGACTTATAAGGGATTACATACAGGAATACATAGGGGATAATAGTATTATAAGTGATAGCCAGCATGGGTTTACTAAGGATAGAAGTTGTCAAACCAATCTAATTTGCTTTTATGAAGAGGTGAGTAGAAGCCTTGACAGAGGAATGGCTGTGGATATAGAGGGGGGCTGTGTATATAGAGGGGGGCTGTGTATATAGAGGAATGGCTGTGGATATAGTGTTTCTGGATTTTGCTAAAGCATTTGATACTGTCCCTCATAGACGTCTGACAGGTAAGTTAAGGTCTTTGGGTTTGGAAATTTTAGTTTGTAACTGGATTGAACACTGGCTCATGGATCGTACCCAGAGAGTGGTGGTCAATGATTCGTACTCTGATTGGTCCCCGGTTATTAGTGGTGTACCCCAAGGTTCAGTACTGGGCCCGCTGTTGTTTAATATATTTATCAATGATATAGAGGATGGTATTAACAGCTCTGTTTCTATCTTTGCAGATGACACCAAGCTTTGTAGCACGGTACAGTCTATAGAGGATGTGTATATAGAGGGGGGGGCTGTGTATATAGAGGGGGGCTGTGTATATAGAGGGGGGGCTGTGTATATAGAGGGGGGCTGTGTATATAGAGGGGGGGTACAGTCTATAGAGGATGTGCATAAGTTACAAGATGACTTGGATAGACTAAGTGTCTGGGCATCCACTTGGCAAATGAGGTTCAATGTGGATAAATGTAAAGTTATGCATCTGGGTACTAATAACCTGCATGCGTCGTATGTCTTAGGGGGGATTAAACTGTCAGAGTCACTGGTAGAGAAGGATCTGGGTGACTTGTAGATCACAGACTACAGAATAGCATGCAATGTCAGGCTGCTGCTTCCAAAGCCGGCAGGATATTGTCATGTATCAAAAGAGGCATGGACTCAAGGGACAGGGACATAATACTCCCCCTTTATAAAGCATTGGTACGGCCTCACCTGGAATATGCTGTTCAGTTTTGGGCACCTGTCCATAAAAGGGACACTGCGGAGTTGGAAAGGGTGCAGAGACGCGCGACTAAACTAATATGGGGCATGGATCATCTTAGCTATGAGGAGCGATTAAAGGAGTTACAATTGTTTAGTCTTGAGAAGAGACGTTTAAGGGGGGATATAATAAACGTATATAAGTATATTAATGGGTGTCACGATGCCGGCTGGCAGGTAGTGGATCCTCTGTGCCAGAGAGGGATTGGCGTGGACCGTGCTAGTGGATCGGTTCTAAGTCACTACTGGTTTTCACCAGAGCCCGCCGCAAAGCGGGATGGTCTTGCTGCGGCGGTAGTGACCAGGTCGTATCCACTAGCAACGGCTCAACCTCTCTGACTGCTGAAGATAGGCGCGGTACAAGGGAGTAGACAGAAGCAAGGTCGGACGTAGCAGAAGGTCGGGGCAGGCAGCAAGGATCGTAGTCGGGGGCAACGGCAGGAGGTCTGGAACACAGGCTAGGAACACACAAGGAAACGCTTTCACTGGCACAATGGCAACAAGATCCGGCGAGGGAGTGAAGGGGAAGTGAGGTATAAATAGGGAGTGCACAGGTGAACACACTAATTGGAACCACTGCGCCAATCAGCGGCGCAGTGGCCCTTTAAATCGCAGAGACCCGGCGCGCGCGCGCCCTAGGGAACGGGGCCGCGCGCGCCGGGACAGGACAGACGGAGAGCGAGTCAGGTACGGAAGCCGGGATGCGCATCGCGAGCGGGCGCTACCCGCATCGCGAATCGCATCCCGGCTGGAGACGGTATCGCAGCGCACCGGGTCAGTGGAGCTGCCCGGAGCGCTGCGGTAGCGAGAGAGAAGCGAGCGCTCCGGGGAGGAGCGGGGACCCGGAGCGCTCGGCGTAACAATGGGCCATGCAAAAAATATGGAGAAAAACTGTTCCAGGTTAAACCCCCCCAAAGGACGAGGGGGCACTCCCTGCGTCTGGAGAAGAAAAAGTTTAGTCTCAAGGGGCGACACGCCTTCTTTACCGTGAGGACTGTGAATTTATGGAACGGTCTACCTCAGGAACTGGTCACAGCAGGAACAATTAACAGCTTTAAAACAGGATTAGATACATTCCTGGAACAAAATAACATTAATGCTTATGAAGAAATATAAAATCCCATCCCTTCCCCAATATCGCGCCACACCCCTACCCCTTAATTCCCTGGTTGAACTTGATGGACATATGTCTATTTTAGACTGTACTAACTATGTAACTATGAGACGGCGCAGCGTGGGATGCGGGCAAGGAGAACAGAGGTCGACTTGGAAACCTGGCGGAACGAGAGGGGAGAGAGAGAAGGGCGGCTGGGGAGCAAGCAGAGCTGGACATTGGTGTACAGTCGGCAGACTACAGCGATGGAGAGGTGACCAAGGGAGTGGAGGGCTTTACCTATTCAACAGTAGATGTATGTTCTCCCTATCAATCCATAAGTTGTCTGCCGGAGAAGATGGGTGGGAAATCCAAAAATGATCAGTGCTCTACCCCAGTTATATATCAGACTGGAGGCTCATATCTTATGCATTATTCTTTCTTTAATAATGCCCATAGCAGAAAATCCAGTAATCAATTTCAATGTAAATGAAAAAACTTTCAAAACTACAACTCCCAGCAGTCCTAGGGCCACAGTAGCCACTCTCGCCTCCTGTCTTCATATAACTAATATTTTCCGTCACAAGCTAGGAAAATCTCGATTTAAATGTTTTGGAGATGGTAAAGCAGCTGCTATACCCACTCTAGCCTGCCTGTCAGCCCCCATAGCTTTTAGTCCGACAGCTAAAACCTCCGCCTCCCAAAAAATACTTTCCAAATATCCAAATAAAGACACTACCCCTGGGGTGGATGTGGTTGCAAGTGCGGCTAGCTCACTATCTTCCCCTTCTGTAGCTGAGTCTGTAGCTGATTCTGAAACTACTGCTAAATTAATAGTGCCGGTCTCAGAAGGCTCAATGAAACAGATGCTGGCGGATTTACAGGCCTCATTTACTCTGATAATACAGAATGCCGTCAGCAGCATACAACACGAAATACAAACATTGGCAGTGCGCACTTCTAATGTGGAAGATATTGTAAGCAAATTAACGTCTGCACACAATGCAGTTGCCAATTCTGTCCAAAGTTTGGAAGAAGAAGTAGTGGCTCTGAAATTAAAAGTGGCAGATATGGAAGACCGATCGCGTAGGAACAACCTCCGTATCAGGGGGGTGCCCGAGACAGTGATTCAAAATGGGTTAAGGAATTACTTAAATGAATATTTTATGACCCTACTGCCGGATCTTGCACAACTGGATTTAATCATGGACAGAATACATAGGCTCCCCAAGCCCAAATCTCTCCCTACCTCAATACCAAGAGACATAATAGTTAGGATGCATTTCTATCATATAAAGGAAAAAATTTTGTTGGCAACAAGGAACTCTTCCTCAATCCTAGAAAAATTTAAAAATCTCTCCATCTTTACGGATCTTTCCGCAACAACTATGATAAAAAGGAAAGAATTTGCGGTTGGAACACAAATACTGAGAGAAAAAGGAATCCAATACAGATGGGGATTCCCAGTTAAAGTTATAATAACTTATAGGGGAGAAAAACATGTAGTTTTGTCCCCCCAGGCCCTCCTAACACTCTGCCAGGACTGGGGGGATAATGCCACCACAGAGAGAGGTAGAAAACTATAATAACTCAGGGACATTACAAGCTGAAGCTGAATGGGTGACGGTTGTCAACAAGAGAAAGAAAAGCCCCAAAAAATAAGAGCAGGGGATTTATGTAAAAATTTATGAGAATCTGTTTGAGGTCAATTTTTTTTCTTTTTTCTTTTAGGTTCACAATAAGTTTGGAATAGCGCTGTTATAGCACACGGTTAATTATGTTGGCAAGGGTCCAACATATCCCCAAAAGAGGGGACAAGTTCCGCTCATTGAATTTTTTTTGGAGTCTATGGTGTTTGTGTACAGTATTAATAAATGTGTCTAAGATTCAATGGTTTGAATGTTTTTTGAGTGGATGTGCTCAGACCCGCCATCTATATGTATATAGGGATATAAGAGAGAGAAAAGCAAGACAAAAGCAGATTAACACTCACTTTAATGGGCATTAAATGTATGTCCATTAATGTAAAAGGGCTCAACTCCCCATTTAAAAGGTCAAGGGTTTGGAAGGAGGCTAATAGATTGGATGCAGATGTGGTGTGCATTCAAGAGACACACCTACTTCGAAAAGATGCTCACCGTCTAACGCATAAACAGTATCCACATATATTTTATTCGCACGCACCAGATAAAAGGGGGGGGGGGGGGGGGGAGTGGCTTTGGCCATTAGGGAGAACATAGCCTTTACTGGGCAAAAAATGGAGAGTGACGATAATGGGCGCTACATTGCCCTTACATGTCAATTAAATAATGTTAGTTATACCCTTGTGGCAGTATATGCCCCCAATAGGGCTCAGTGTACCTTCATTAAGCGCCAACTCACTAAAATACCAAAAACAGATGAGGGACATGTTATAGTTATGGGAGACTTTAACATGGGAATGTGGCCAGGAATGGACTCTACCTCAGTTTCCCCTAGAACTGCTGCTACGGGTCTTTTTTCACTTGTAACCAATGCAAATTTATATGATGCCTGGAGAATAATTAACCCTACTGAGAGGGCGTATACATTTTATTCTAACCCTTGTAAGGTCTATACAAGGATTGATAATTTTTTTGTATCCAGATCACTCCTAACCTTAATCGAGGATGTGAGCATTATGCCTATAGAGTGGTCAGACCATGCCCCAATAACTCTCACAATTAAAGAAAAATATTCTAGACATCGGATATCTGTATGGAGATTAAACCCAATTATATTAAGCAATCCTAAATACTCAGAAGCAACTCTATCTGCTATATCTAATTACTTTGAAATGAATGATACCGGAGACATATCGGATCCTATACTGTGGTGTGCGTTTAAGGCTAATATTAGAGGTCATTTTCTTAGTCAGGGGGCTTATGATAAGAAAGTGAAAACGCGTCTTAGATTAGAGATGCAACAGAAACTTGCTGTTTTACATAGACAAAACCAATGTTACACCGAGCGCTCCGGGTCCCCGCTCCTCCCCGGAGCGCTCGCTACACTCTCGCTACTGCAGCGCTCCGGTCAGATCCACTGACCCGGTGCGCTGCGATACCGCCTCCAGCCGGGATGCGATTCGCGATGCGGGTGGCGCCCGCTCGTGATGCGCACCCCGGCCCCCGTACCTGACTCGCTCTCCGTCGGTCCTGTCCCGGCGCGCGCGGCCCCGCTCCCTAGGGCGCGCGCGCGCCGGGTCTCTGCGATTTAAAGGGCCACTGCGCCGCTGATTGGCGCAGTGGTTCTAATTAGTGTGTTCACCTGTGCACTCCCTATTTATACCTCACTTCCCCTGCACTCCCTCGCCGGATCTTGTTGCCATTGTGCCAGTGAAAGCGTTTCCTTGTGTGTTCCTAGCCTGTGTTCCAGACCTCCTGCCGTTGCCCCTGACTACGATCCTTGCTGCCTGCCCCGACCTTCTGCTACGTCCGACCTTGCTTCTGTCTACTCCCTTGTACCGCGCCTATCTTCAGCAGTCAGAGAGGTTGAGCCGTTGCTAGTGGATACGACCTGGTCACTACCGCCGCAGCAAGACCATCCCGCTTTGCGGCGGGCTCTGGTGAAAACCAGTAGTGACTTAGAACCGGTCCACTAGCACGGTCCACGCCAATCCCTCTCTGGCACAGAGGATCCACCTCCTGCCAGCCGGCATCGTGACAACCAAGTAGAACATTCCCCAGAACTTTCAGAACAAATTATTAAAATACAATCTGACCTTCATATACTTTTTCTACAAGATTACGAGAAAAACCTACGCTGACTAAAACTAGATTGTTACTGGCAGGGGAATAAAGCCAGCTCAAGGCTGGCTAAACAGTTAAAAAAGAGGGAATCAAAAACTCGAATCCTCTATATCTCTAAAGAAGACGGATCGAAAATCACTGATCTCCAGGGCATTGTTAACTGTTTAATGGAATACTATCAAAATGTATATAACCTTAAAACTGACTTATCTATATCTCAACCCACCCCCGAAACAATTTCTTCCTTCCTTTCTGGTATTTCTTTACCTCAGCTCCCTCCAGAAAGATTAAAAGAATTGGCATCCGACTTCACTATAGATGAAATAATATCAAGTATACGTTCTCTTAAATTATCGAAATCTCCTGGTCCGGATGGCATTTCAAATGATTTTTATAAAAAGTTTCCTCCACTGTTAGCACCTTATTTACTTAGGTCCTTTAATACTATTGTTTCAACAGGTGTCCCCCCTACCGAGATGTTGGAGGCTCTGGTGGTCACCATTCCTAAAGCAGGTAAATCAACGGATAACACCGCAAATTTTAGACCCATATCGTTACTTAATAGCGACATAAAACTATATGCTTTGGTGCTGGCGGCCCGGCTTAACAAAATTTTATCCGAATTGGTTTTTAAGGACCAAGTTGGCTTTGTTAAAGGCCGTCAGACATTAGACGCCAGTAGAAGGTTTCTTGATCTTATCGCTAAGATGTGTGCCGATCGGACGCCTTCTCCACTCCTTTCATTGGACGCGGAGAAGGCGTTCGATCGGATACACTCGGGGTACTTGCGTCAGGTCTTGCAAAAATTTGGATTTCCATTCAAATTTGAACAAGCCATTATGGCACTATACTCTAATCCTACTGCGAGAGTGTTGAGTACGGGAGCAGTTTCCAAGCCATTTACACTCGGGAATGGTACACGAAAGGGGTGCCCACTTTCCCCCCTACTTTTTGTTTTACCTATGGAGCCCTTTGCCCAACATATAAGGACGTTGCCGGCAATTTCAGGAATTCAAGTAGGTTTAAAGAATCATCGTATAGGGTTATTTGCCGACTTCGTCATTATTTGTTTAACAAACCCTTAGAGATCCCTGCCCCCGGTTTTAGCTGTTATAGAGGAATTTGGTAGGGTTAGCTATTACAAGATAAACCCCAGTAAGTCTACTCTTCTTGCCTTTATTCTCTCTATAGAGGTTCAGCGATTTATATCTGAGGCTTATCCATTTGTTTGGGCAAAGGATCAGATTTCTTATTTGGGTATTGTATTAACTTCCTCCCCTTCTACAACGGCTTCAGTTAACTTCTCTCTACTTAGATCCCAAATAGTGATATTTCGTGATTTTCGGCACTACCTATATCCTGGGCTGGGCGCATAGCGGTGATAAAAATGGTTTTGTTGGCCAAATTTTTATTTATTTTTTTTCGCAATCTGCCAATTGTTGTATCTATGCGGTACATTAATGAATTACAAAGATTAATTTTACAGTTTTTGTGGAAAGGCAAACATCCTAGAATGAATGCTCAGTTGTTATATCACTCAGTGGAAGATGGGGGAATGGGAGTGCCTTGTTTACGTTTGTATTATTATGCAGTAATACTGGATCAGCTGAAAAAATGGTGGTGGCAGGAGAATCCGCCACATTGGGCAGAGATAGAATCTAACCTATTGGGTTTTTCATCTTTACAAAAAATTTTATGGGTTTTACGGTTTTATCCAGGTTACTCGGTGCCCGTTATGTATCCCACACTTACAGCAGCCCAAAGAATTTGGAGTAAATTGGAATGTATTAAAGAAATATGCCCACTACAAATATCAGATATTCCTCTTTCCGCAATAAGCGACTTTGTAGCTGACTTAGAACTCACCACGTGGATAAAACTAGGGATAACCCATATATCCCAGATTATGGATCAAATAGGGCTGCTTTCATTCTCAGTTATAAGGAATAAATACCTACTTCCTAATAAGGAATTCTATAAATATTTAAGAATCCGCCACTTTATGAGCTCTCTTAGGTGGCCTCAGAGGGAAAGCAGAACAAGATACGAGAGTTTTTTTTTTAATGATAAGAGGTTTAATAATGGAATTTCTATAGCCTATAGGGAGATGGTCAGAACTAAAAAAAAAAAACTTACATTCCCCATTCCAAACACGCTGGGAAGAGAATCTGGGGAAAATATTTACAGAGGAGCAGTGGAGGTTCACTTTTGATATCCATAAGAAGCTGTCTAGGTGTGTGAACCATTTTGAATCTTCTCGTAAATGACGTATGGGAGAGATGTTCGGCAGTCACTGCTTACTTCTGTACCTGGAAGCTGATGGGCACTAAGTCGCTGTTGCGGGGAGAGGATTCAGTGGTGCTCAGACTCATGTAGGATATGACATAGGTGCATAAGAAGAAGAATGAAAGGTCGGCACTCACCGTATTTCCAGTATTTCGCACTTAGTAGTGCTTCAACGGGCCCGTTGAAGCACTACTAAGTGCGAAACACTGGTGTCGCCTCTCTGTGGTACCCCCCTTTGTCACCATCCGTCGTCTCCCCTACTTATGGCTGTGAGTATTGTGCAATAAAATCTGCCGAATTGGAAATCCGGTGAGTGCCGACCTTTCATTCTTCTTCTTATGCACCTTCTCGTAAATTACTTTACAGGTGGTATTACACACCTGACAAGCTTGCAAACATGTATCCATTAGCCCCAAGACAATGTTGGAGGTGTAGTAAGGCAGCTGGCACATTACTCCATATTTGGTGGGAATGTGAATTTATCCGCCCTTTTTGGTCTAATGTCAGGGCTTTTTTGGAGTACCTGGTCCCCTGTCCTATGAGTTGGGGGCCAGAAGTGGATTTCCTTTTCTTAAATTTGGATGAAATACCGATATCGCATCTCACCATTATATATCAAGTTTTAACAGTAGCTAGAATCTCCATTGCTCAGAGGTGGAAATCTTCTGAGGTGCCCGATTTATCAGTCATAAAAATTATTGTACACCATAACCTCATGATGGAGCGACATATAAGCAGACGATTAGGGGTACGAGAGAAGCAATTTGAAAAATGGGGTACTGGAATAGATGAATATAATTGATTTTGGATACATTTTGGTGTCGAGTATGTACTAATTATGAGTTATGAGTAATAATGTACTAATTATGAGTTATGAGTAATTATGGTTTTGAAGAATCTCGGTAGATGATGGGTCTGCGCTTATGTGTTGGTGTGTGTTTGTGAGTCTTTGTATAGAAATGGGTATTTGATGGGGAGTGTTTGCAGATTCGGTTATTGTGATTATTATAACTACAGTGGTCCCTCAAGTTACAATATTAATCGGTTCCAGGACGGCCATTGTATGTTGAAACCATTGTATGTTGAGACCATAACTCTATGGAAACCTGGTAATTGGTTCTGAAGCCACCAAAATGTCATCCAAAAATAGGAAAAAGTGAGGATTAAAGAAAAATAAGTAGATAACTAATATAGATAAAGCAAATCCTTACATATAAAAGTAATAAAAATCTGCTGGGAGCTGTAAATCATTATCTATTTCAGTGTTTTCCAATGAGGGTGCCTCCAGCTGTTGCAAAACTACAACTCCCAGCATGCCCGGACAGCCAAAGGCTGTCCGGGCATGCTGGGAGTTGTAGTTTTGCAACAGCTGGAGGAACCCTCGTTGGGAAACACTGGTCTATGTAGAGGACAGGAGCTTCTTCAGGGTCCTCTACAGTACACATAATGCCCTAAAAAAAAGTAAAATGGAGCCGCTCTTACTTGGTGTCCAAAGGAGCAGCTAACCATGGCATAGATTAAAAGTAGTACAGAACATGTAATACTACCCGGTACTGTAGGGGGCGCTACTAGACACCAGTCAGTGCATGCACTTTAGGAATACAGGGGTTTTACCAGTGAATGCCCATTCTGATTGGTCGGTTCTTCCAGCCATTGACATGTTTTGCAGATTCCTTAGCATTGTATGTTGAGTCTGGTTTCAAGTTACAATGGTCCAGAAAAGACCATTGTATGTTGAAACTATAGTATGTTGAGGCCATTGTAAGTTGAGGGATCACTGTATTATGATTATATTGATGAAATGAAGATAAGCTCCTGGGCAGGAGCAAAGTATATGGTATTTTGTTTTTCGCTGTATGTATGTATGAAAAATTAAATAAAGTTTAAAAAAAAAAAAAAAAAGGATGCAAAAAGGACACAACCTGATGCATCGTTTTGAATACGGTTTTCAATGGAGAGTCAATGCGTACGGTTTTCAATACGGTTCCGTACGGTTTTCAAATTGAAAATGTATATGGGAACTGTGTTTTTAAGATATAACCTTATAAGGAAACAGTAGCAAGATGGTACTGTGAAAAGGTGCGCCAAACTCTGCAGAGACAAACCATGATGGGAAGAAGTCATTATGGTGGTCTGGGCCATAAAGTGCTACCCTGTTCAACCTGTGGGCCTCCAGCTGTTGCAAAACTACTACTCCCAGCATGCCCTGACAGCCAAAGGCTGTCAGGGCATGCTGGGAGTAGTAGTTTTGTAACCGCTTTAGAGTCACAAGTTGGGGATCACCACTTGACAGGAGTGAATTTAAATAAGATTTTTTCCTAAAATAATAAAAAATTAAAATAAATAAAAAATATATTTTTACATGAAGTATTAGTTTCATTGAACTCCATGTATAACTGCAGCAATAACTTCCAGAGCACAGAGAACTATATGTCCCAGCAGAAGCTGTCTGTAATAAAAGTTGATTTTAAAATAGATTTGAACCCATCTGTAACCTGTCTGCAGGAAACGACATCCGCACTAATTTGTCCCATCCCGCGTCCCGTACGTACTGGCAGCTGCTGCTTTGTTCTGTCTTCTTCTTTGCTTCCGCCCTTACTTTTTCTCGCGAGATTTGAACCCGGATTGTATTGTGCCACGTCTGAGCCGTGCCGGGTCCACACAGAGCGACGGCCGGAGGTGAGGATGGAGGCTGCGGGTCTCATAGTGAGGGGGACGGAGGCTCCGGGTGTAGTAGTGGGGAGGACGGAGGCTGCGGGTCTAATAGTGAGGAGGGGAGGACGGAGGCTGCGGGTCTAATAGTGAGGAGGGGAGGACGGAGGCTGCGGGTGTAATAGTGAGGAGGGGAGGACGGAGGCTGCGGGTGTAATAGTGAGGAGGGGAGGACGGAGGCTGCGGGTGTAATAGTGAGGAGGGGAGGACGGAGGCTACGGGTGTAATAGTGAGGAGGGGAGGACGGAGGCTACGGGTGTAATAGTGAGGAGGGGAGGACGGAGGCTGCGGGTCTAATAGTGAGGAGGGGAGGACGGAGGCTGCGGGTGTAATAGTGAGGAGGAGAGGACGGAGGCTGCGGGTCTAATAGTGAGGAGGGGAGGACGGAGGCTGCGGGTGTAATAGTGAGGAGGGGAGGACGGAGGCTGCGGGTGTAATAGTGAGGAGGGGAGGACGGAGGCTGCGGGTGTAATAGTGAGGAGGGGAGGACGGAGGCTGCGGGTGTAATAGTGAGGAGGGGAGGACGGAGGCTGCGGGTTTAATAGTGAGGAGGGGAGGACGGAGGCTGCGGGTGTAATAGTGAGGAGGGGAGGACGGAGGCTGCGGGTGTAATAGTGAGGAGGGGAGGACGGAGGCTGCGGGTGTAATAGTGAGGAGGGGAGGACGGAGGCTGCGGGCGTAATAGTGAGGAGGGGAGGACGGAGGCTGCGGGTCTAATAGTGAGGAGGGGAGGACGGAGGCTGCGGGTGTAATAGTGAGGAGGGGAGGACGGAGGCTGCGGGTGTAATAGTGAGGAGGGGAGGACGGAGGCTGCGGGTTTAATAGTGAGGAGGGGAGGACGGAGGCTGCGGGTGTAATAGTGAGGAGGGGAGGACGGAGGCTGCGGGTGTAATAGTGAGGAGGGGAGGACGGAGGCTGCGGGTGTAATAGTGAGGAGGAGAGGACGGAGGCTACGGGTGTAATAGTGAGGAGGGGAGGACGGAGGCTGCGGGTGTAATAGTGAGGAGGGGAGGACGGAGGCTGCGGGTGTAATAGTGAGGAGGGGAGGACGGAGGCTGCGGGTGTAATAGTGAGGAGGGGAGGACGGAGGCTACGGGTGTAATAGTGAGGAGGGGAGGACGGAGGCTGCGGGTGTAATAGTGGGGAGGGGAGGACGGAGGCTGCGGATGTAATAGTGAGGAGGAGAGGACGGAGGCTGCGGGTGTAATAGTGGGGAGGGGAGGACGGAGGCTGCGGGTGTAATAGTGGGGAGGGGAGGACGGAGGCTGCGGGTGTAATAGTGAGGAGGGGAGGACGGAGGCTGCGGGTGTTAATAGTGAGGAGGGGAGGACGGAGGCTGCGGGTGTAATAGTGAGGAGGGGAGGACGGAGGCTGCGGATGTAATAGTGAGGAGGGGAGGACGGAGGCTGCGGGTGTAATAGTGAGGAGGAGAGGACGGAGGCTGCGGGTGTAATAGTGAGGAGGGGAGGACGGAGGCTGCGGGTGTAATAGTGAGGAGGAGAGGACGGAGGCTGCGGGTGTTAATAGTGAGGAGGGGAGGACGGAGGCTGCGGGTGTAATAGTGAGGAGGGGAGGACGGAGGCTGCGGGTGTAATAGTGAGGAGGGGAGGACGGAGGCTGCGGGTGTAATAGTGAGGAGGGGAGGACGGAGGCTGCGGGTGTAATAGTGAGGAGGGGAGGACGGAGGCTGCGGGTGTAATAGTGAGGAGGGGAGGACGGAGGCTGCGGGTGTAATAGTGAGGAGGGGAGGACGGAGGCTGCGGGTGTAATAGTGAGGAGGGGAGGACGGAGGCTGCGGGTGTAATAGTGAGGAGGGGAGGACGGAGGCTGCGGGTGTAATAGTGAGGAGGGGAGGACGGAGGCTGCGGGTGTAATAGTGAGGAGGGGAGGACGGAGGCTGCGGGTGTAATAGTGAGGAGGGGAGGACGGAGGCTGCGGGTGTAATAGTGAGGAGGGGAGGACGGAGGCTGCGGGTGTAATAGTGAGGAGGGGAGGACGGAGGCTGCGGGTGTAATAGTGAGGAGGGGAGGACGGAGGCTGCGGGTGTAATAGTGAGGAGGGGAGGACGGAGGCTGCGGGTGTAATAGTGAGGAGGGGAGGACGGAGGCTGCGGGTGTAATAGTGAGGAGGGGAGGACGGAGGCTGCGGGTGTAATAGTGAGGAGGGGAGGACGGAGGCTGCGGGTGTAATAGTGAGGAGGGATGAAGAATAAGATGTAATCGGACACTACTGGTGTCACTAGTGATCTCTCTCATGGTGAATGTTTTGTCTCAGATAAGATGGAGACTCGTTGGCTGAGGAGATGTGCGGCTCTTCTCCTCATCACTGTCCTCATCAGTGCAGTGTTTGCTCAGAATTCACACCATGGACACGGGCACAGCCATGGTCACCACGGACACAGCCACGAAGGTCACCACGGACACAGCCACGAAGGTCACCATGGACACAGCCACGAAGGTCACCATGGAAACGGCCACCATGGACACAGCCACGAAGGTCACCATGGACACAGCCACGAAGATCTCCACCATGGTCATGAACACGGTCACGATGATTTTCAAGAATTTAAGAACCGCTGGACTATGGGGGATGCACCACCTCAGGGGGCCGAGGAGGAACGTGTCAAGAGAGAAGCTGTGAAGGACTCGCTACCGCCCCCTCCTTATGATTCCAGGGAGAAGATGGACCCCGTTACACTATGGACATATGTAAGTAGAAGATGACTACATGTTGTGTACTCACAGATTATATTGGTGTTTCTCAACCAGGTTGCCTCCAGCTGTTGCAAAACTACAACTCCCAGCATGCCCGGACAGCCGAAGGCTGTCCGGGCATGCTGGGAGTTGTAGTTTTGCAACAGCTGGAGGAACCCTGGTTTGAAAAATCGACAATAGATGGTAATGAGGGCAATATATTGCTTGTCAATACCCTCTGCTCTCCTGTCTGTGTCCTAGGTTTCGGCACCAAATTTTGTGGAAATTTATTCTTGCATGGTGTTGTAGTTTTGCAACAGCTGGAGGCACACTGGTTGGGAAGCACTGGATTATATACTGGTGTATGGATAGTGATATATACTGGAGTCTACATCCAGAGGCCAAACAATCGAAGCAAACCTAATATTTCTTACAGCTGAGGGTTCGTCACTATTGTATTTAGTCTAGACTACTGTAGGGAGAAGTCTGCCTTGTGCTCATCTGTATACAACAAACCCCCAGCTGTTAGAAGTTTGTATGGATTTTTGGATATTATACATTAACATTGCGTCAGTTCACTGACAGCAAGCAGAGATAGTGATCATAATCAATTGAAAAGTATATTAGTGTCAGGACTTTTCATTAAACATTTATTAAGCTTTAATAAAATAGAACTGAACGGTGTCTCTTCATGTAGATGGCAGCGCCTGAAATGTCTTATTTATCGCCAAAAAACAATTACGCTCAATCCCTACAGACAACCAGATCTGACCGCTCCACCGCCTCACCTGTCACCTTGTATAATGGTTCAGTGATGATCATACACAAAGCGCGCTCTCCTATACAGACAAGTAGAGATGAGCAAACTTACAGTAAATTCGATTCGTCACGAACTTCTCGGCTCGGCAGTTGATGACTTTTCCTGCATAAATTAGTTCAGCTTTCAGGTGCTCCCGTGGGCTGGAAAAGGTGGATACAGTCCTAGGAGACTCTTTCCTAGGACTGTATCCACCTTTTCCAGCCCACCGGAGCACCGGAAAGCTGAACTAATTTATGCAGGAAAAGTCATCAACTGCCGAGCCGAGAAGTTCGTGATGAATCGAATTTACTGTAAGTTCACTCATCTCTACAGACAAGACACCTTACAGGTTTATCATACATTACTTATCCTGTACTGATCGTGATTTATATCCTGTATTATACTCCAGAGCTGTACTCACTATTCTGCTGGTGAGGTCACTGTGTACATACATTACATTACTTATCCTGTACTGATCCTGAGTTATATCCTGTATTATACTCCAGAGCTGCACTCACTATTCTGCTGGTGAGGTCACTGTGTACATACATTACATTACTTATCCTGTACTGATCCTGAGTTATATCCTGTATTATACTCCAGAGCTGTACTCACTATTCTGCTGGTGGGGTCACTGTGTACATACATTACATTACTTATCCTGTACTGATCCTGAGTTATATCCTGTATTATACCCCAGAGCTGTACTCACTATTCTGCTGGTGGAGTCACTGTGTACATACATTACTTATCCTGTACTGATCCTGAGTTATATCCTGTATTATACCCCAGAGCTGCACTCACTATTCTGCTGGTGGGGTCACTGTGTACATACATTACATTACTTATCCTGTACTGATCCTGAATTATATCCTGTATTATACCCCAGAGCTGCACTCACTATTCTGCTGGTGGAGTGAGCTGTACATGTGGTTTTGATGTCTCTCACATATGTCCTCTTTCCCATGGATGTTGTTTGTTCCCCGCAGTGCGGTTGTATTTGATGTCTCACACATCTGGCCTCTTCTCACATCTTGATGGTCGCCTCCTCTAACGTTCTCTCCCTTTCTTGCAGGCAATAAGCGCCACGCTGCTGATCTCTGCCGCTCCTTTCTTCATCCTTTTCCTGATCCCGGTGCAGTCCAACAGCAGCCAGCACCAATCCCTGCTGAAGCTGCTGCTGAGCTTCGCCTCCGGGGGGCTCCTGGGAGACGCCTTTCTACATCTCATCCCCCATGCACTTGGTATGAAGCCCTCAGTCCGCGTCTCCTCATTGCATTGAATTGTGATACGTTGGTGGTTCTTCTGCTGCGCTGAAACTTCTAACCGAGAGCTGCATGCTGGGAGTTGTAGTTTGACCGCAGCTGGAGAAGCCCACGTCTCGGGCCGTAATGTTATAAACCAACGTTGTCTCTTCCTGTAGAGCCGCACTCTCACCACCAACCTGAAGGGGACGCTCACGGACATGGACACTCTCACGGTAAGAGCATATTATTATTTTTAATAAAGAGCAGGGTTCCCCAATCAGTGTGCCTCCAGCTGTTGCAAAACTACAACTCCCTGCATGCCCCGACTGCCTTCGGCTGGGAGTTGTAGTTTTGCAACAGCTGGAGGCACACTAGTTAGGAAACACTGAAAATTCACACTATGAGACTTAAAGGGGTACTCCGCTGCTCAGCGCTTGGAACAAACTGTTCCGAATGCTGAAAGCGGGAGCTCGGGATGTCATAGCCCCGCCCCCTCATGCTCTCATGACCCGCCTCCTCAATGCAGGTCTATGGGGGGGCGTGATGCATGCCACGTCCCCTCCCATAGACTTGCATTGAGGGGGCCGGACATGACGTCATGAGGGGGCGGGGCTATGACGTCACGAGCTCCCGATTCCAGCGTTCGGAACAGTTTGTTCCAAACGCTGAGCAGCGGAGTACCCCTTTTAAGTTGCAGTGTTGTTAGGACAACCCTGCCAGACAACTCCCAGCAGCCGGGAAGTCAGTGCACTAACTTTGTGGTTTCTTCAATTTGACGTCTATGTAGTTTTGTTTTATTTTGGTTTTTTTTTTCTCCCCAGATCACAGCCATACTCACATGATGTGTGTGGGATTGTGGGTTCTGGCAGGAATCATCGCTTTCCTTGTGGTTGAAAAGTTTGTGCGACACCTGAAGGGGGAGGCCGGCCACGGACACAGCCACGACCACGGTATGTCTCCTTTCTATCAGTCAGCTCACTCCTGTGGAAGGACTGGATTTATTATTGGGAAATATATAACGCAAATGCTCTACACCATAAGGCTGTGTTCACATCATGTTTTTGCCATACTGTTTTCAATCCGCTTTTCTAAAGAAAACCGTATGGCAAAAAAACGGATGGAACAGTATGGGGAAAAGTAAACCGTATGCGTATTTAAACTGCATACTGTTTTTAAAAGATGCTTACAGTTCTTTCCGTTTTTATAAAAAAAAAAACACCCATACGTTTTTGATAATTTTGTCCATTTTTAATGGGAGGGGTGTTGGGTGGGGACTTTAGGATGCAAATGCGCATGTGCAAAGTAAAAACCGTATACGGTTTCCCGTATGGAACTGTATACATCCATGTTAAAAAAAATAAAAAAGTATGCGGTTGCAGTACGGTTTTTAAACCAGAGTCAAAACCGTGGTTGACTTTGCACATGCGCATTTGCATCCTAAAGTCCCCACCCAACACCCCTCCCATTAAAAATGGACAGAATTTTCAAAAACGTATGGGTGTTTTTTTGTTTTTTTTTTATAAAAATGGATGGAACTGTATGCACTTTTAAAAACGCATACGGTTTACTTTTTCCCATACTGTTCCATCCGTTTTTTTGCCATACGGTTTTCTTTAGAAAAACTGATTGAAAACAGTATGGCAAGAACGTGATGCGAAATCCAGCCAAGAGTTCCAGAAAATCAGAATGAAGCAAACATACCAGACAACATTTTGGCCTCTATTAGGTTTACAAAATCAGATTTAGCCTTTTTGTTTGTGGGTTGTTTTTTGAATATTTTTCTATAAAATATAATTTTTTATTTTTTTTAGAATTTTTTTTTGTCTGTTTAATGGAATTTTATCTAATTTTATTTTATTTATTCATTCGTTCATTTATTAATGTATTGATTTATATTTTATTCTTTGCCCTACATAAATTGTGGCCCTTAATGCCCACATTCTATTTTTATTTTATTTTTTTTACTTTTCCTATGACTCCCATGGTGCTCCCTGGTGTCATGATGGCTGTGCCTGTAGATGGGTGCCATAACTAGGTTGGTGCAGACACGATGCGCACCTAGGTTCACCCTCCGGCTTAAATCCAGTGTCTCTAAAAAAATCGTAAAAAAATAAAATAAAAAAAAAGTTGGGGTGTTCCTGACAGTCACGCGACCCTCTGTTTCCTCCCTCCCTAAGTCCAAGTTTTGAGATAACGATAAATCTTTAGATGTATGTGAGAAATTCGGGCACTGTGCACCCAAAAAATCTTGGACGTGCGACACAATTATGATTTAGGGCAGGGTCACACGTGGCACATCCGCAGCATATTTTGCGTTGCGGATGCGTCAATACCAGTCACAGAGGGACTACATAGCGAGCTCCCAGCTGTGCCCGGGCAGCTCTGTGTGTCCGCTTGTAGTGGCGGATTTCTACGGCAGCTTGGAGCTTACTCTGCAGTTCCTCTGTGACTGCTGTTTCACGCGGAGGATGCACCCTGTATGACCATGCACTTAAACTGGTATTTCTCAGTTGGAAATCAGACTAGATGAAAATATGCAAACCAACGCTATTAATCCCCTGTGTGTCTGGATTATAATGTTTTTCTTTGTACTGTTCATTGTAGAGTCCAAACAAAGCTCAGTAAAGGAAAAGGATGACAAACAAGACGGCAAAGAAGGAGTAAGACAGAGGAACAAGGAGACCAATGCCAAGAGCGGCAAGTCGGGAAAAGAGAAGCATCGCACAGGTGGTGGCACAGTATGGCGGATTTAGGATTTCCTTTTACTTGTCATTCATCTCTTAAACTATTTTTCACCCCTCCTTCCTCCTGCAGACATGACAGTTTCCGGGTACCTGAACCTCGCCGCTGACTTCACACACAACTTCACAGACGGTTTGGCCATCGGAGCCTCTTTCTTGGTGAGCAGCAACGTCGGAATCGTCACCACGATCACCATCCTGCTCCATGAGGTGCCCCACGAGATCGGAGACTTCGCTATTCTGGTGCAAAGCGGCTGCACCAAGAAAAAGGTGGGTAACCTTACGTATATAAACCTCTGTCCTAGGATTGATATTACTATAAAACAGTGTTTCCCAACCAATGTTCCTCCAGCTGTTGCAAAACTACAACTCCCAGCATGCCCGGACAGCCGTTGGCTGTCCGGGCATTCTGGGAGTTGTAGTTTTGCAACAGCAGAAGAGACACTGGTTGGGAAACACTGCTATAGAAAGTGCAACGATTAGGTGTCGTACAGATAGTGGCCAAAAAATTATAGTGCCATACCCCATGTCTCCTACAGTTTTCGTGACAGAATTATTTCCACATTCGCTGCCCCCCCCCCATCGTTTATTGGTTCAGTGCATTTAGTGCCCCTGGTAGTAATAGTACCACACGGTGCCAACCTAAAAGATTCTCCTGTTAATTCTGCCCACAAAATAAAATTATACGAGCATGTCCAGTGTCCCTGTAATTCCTAGCCGAGTGTACCAAAGTACCGAGTGTACCGCCCCTAGACATGTAATCCCCTATCCAAAGGACCAGATGTTTCTGCCATGGAAATTCCACACTCCATGCAAAAGAATTAACATGATCTTCCTTTAGGCGGAATCTGCTTAGAAATGCATTGCCGTCTCCATGGAGACGGTGAATTTCTAAGTGGTCCTGGCGCCGAGTCAACGTGCAAATTTGCTTAACCCCTTAAGGACGCAGGACGTACTCAAACGGCCCCTTTTCCGAGTCCTTAAGGACTCAGGACGTTTGAGTACGTCCTGTCAAATCCCGGCCCCCCGCCGCTAGCCGGAGGGGAGCCGGTGCCCGATGCCTGCTGAAATCGTTCAGCAGGCATCGGGGCATATCGCCCAGGGGGGTCATTATGCCCCCCCATGTCGGCGATGGCCGCAGATCGCTGGACAATTCAGTCCAGCGATCTGCAGCAGATTCCGGGTCAATCGGGTCTCCGGTGACCCGGAATTACAGGCTGTTCGGGGCCGTCGGAGACGGCCCCGAACAGCCAGAGCCTGCAGGGGTGAGGTGGCACTGGTGCCACCTCACGATCGCCCTGATTCGTCGTCCGGATTACCGGCCGAGCAATCAGGGCGCCTGCTGCGGGTGTCACTCCCGCAACCCGCTCCGCCCCTCTTCCGGAGGACGTGAGCGGGTGCGGGACGTGCACCCCAGGTGCTGGGGACCCCGATCCCCGGCTTCAATGTTGGGATCGGGGCCCCAGGAGCGACGGCGGCGACGACGACGAGGGACTGACCTCATGCGGCTGGATCGTTGGAGGTGAGTGACAGCCTCCTGCTGTTTCTTAGCAACAGCTCCCAGCATGCAAAAAGGGCATGCTGGGAGCTGTAGTTATGCAACAGCAGGAGGCAGACCACCACAACTCCCAGCATTCCCTTATGGGCATGCTGGGACTTGTAGTTTTGCAACAGCTGGAGGCGCATTCTTTCTATGGAAAAGTGTACCTTCAGCTGTTGTGTAACTACAACTCCCAGCTTTCACAAACAGCTAAAGTGCATGCTGGGAGTTGTAGTGGTGCATCTGGTGGTTGCATAACTACAACTCCCAGCATGCCCGTTGGCTGTCGGTGACTGCTGAGAGTTGTAGTTTTGCAACAGCTGAAGGCACACGGCGTTAAGTAGCAAACCAGTGTGTCTCCAGCTGTTGCATAACTACAATCCCCAGCATCCCCAGCCAAAGTAGTATGCCTCCAGCTGTTGCATAACTACAAGACCCAGCATGCCCTTCCGCTGTCCGTACATGCTGGGGGTTGTAGCTTTTGCAACAGCTGAAGGCACACTGGTTGCAAAACACTCAGTTTGTTACCAAACTCGGTGTTTCACAACCAGTGTGCCTCCAGCTGTTGCAAAACTACAACTCCCAGCATGCACTGATAGACCGTACATGCTGGGAGTTGTAGTTTTGCAACAGCTGGATGTCCGTCCCCCCCCCCAATGTGAACGTACAGGGTACACTCACATGGGCGGAGGATTACAGTAAGTATCGGGCTGCAAGTTTGAGGTGCGGCAAAATTTCTGCCGCAGCTCAAACTGCCAGCGAGAAACTACTGTGAACCCCCCCCACCCGTGCGACTGTACCCTAAAAACACTACACTACACTAACACACAATAAAATAAAAAGTAAAAAACACTACGTATACACATACCCCTACACAGCCCCCCTCCCCTCCCCAATAAAAATGAAAAACGTCTGGTACGCCACTGTTTCCAAAACGGAGCCTCCAGCTGTTGCAAAACAACTACTCCCAGTATTGCCAGATAGCCGTTGACTGTCTAGGCATGCTGGGAGTTTTACAACAGCTGGAGGCACCCTGTTTGGGAATCACTGGCGTAGAATACCCCTATGTCCACCCCTATGCAATCCCTAATTTTGGCCTCAAATGCGCATGGCGCTCTCACTTTGGAGCCCTGTCGTATTTCAAGGCAACAGTTTAGGGTCACATATGGGGTATCGCCGTACTCGGGAGAAATTGCCTAACAAATTTTGGGGGGTATTTTCTGCTATTACCCTTTTTAAAAATGTAAAATTTTTGGGAAAACAAGCATTTTAGGTAAAAAATATATATATTTTTTTACATATGCAAAAGTCGTGAAACACCTGTAGGGTATTAAGGTTCAAACTACCCCTTGTTACGTTCCCCGAGGGGTCTAGTTTCCAAAATGGTATGCCATGTGTTTTTTTTTGCTGTCCTGGCACCATAGGGGCTTCCTAAATGCGGCATGCCCCCAGAGCAAAATTTCCTTCAAAAAAGCCAAATGTGACTCCTTCTCTTCTGAGACCTGTAGTGCGCCAGCAGAGCACTTTTCACCCCCATGCGAGGTGTTTTCTGTATCGGGAGAAATTGGGCTTCAAATTTTGGGGGGTATTTTCTGCTATTACCCTTTTTAAAAATGTAAAATTTTTGGGAAACCAAGCATTTTAGGTAAAAAATATGTATTTTTTTTTTACATATGCAAAAGTCGTGAATCACCTGTAGGATATTAAGGTTCACTTTACCCCTTGTTACGTTCCCTGAGGGGTCTAGTTTCCAAAATGGTATGCCATGTGTTTTTTTTTTTTGCTGTCCTGGCACCATAGGGGCTTCCTAAATGCGGCATGCCCCCCAAAAACCATTTGTCGCTCCTTCCCTTCTGAGCCCTCTACTGCGCCTGCCGAACAATTAACATAGACATATGAGGTATGTGCTTACTCGAGAGAAATTGGGTTTCAAATAAAAGTAAAATTTTTCTCCTTTTTACCCCTTGCAAAAATTCAAAAATTGGGTCTACAAGAACATGAGTGTAAAAAATGAAGATTTTGAATTTTCTCCTTCACTTTGCTGCTATTCCTGTGAAACACCTAAAGGGTTAAAACACTTATTGAATGTCATTTTGAATACTTTGGGGGGTGTAGTTTTTATAATGGTGTCTTTTATGGGGTATTTCTAATATAAAGACCCCTCAAATCCACTTCAAACCTGAACTGGTCCCTGAAAAATAGCGAGTTTGAAAATTTTGTGAAAAATCGGAAAATTGCTGCTGAACTTTGAAGCCCTCTGGTGTCTTCCAAAAGTAAAAACTCGTCAATTTTATGATGCAGACATAAAGTAGACATATTGTATATGTGAACCCAAAAAAATTTTATTTGGAATATCCATTTCCTTACAAGCAGAGAGCTTCAAAGTTAGAAAAATGCTAAATTTTCATTTTTTTCATCAAATTTTGGGATTTTTCACCAAGAAAGGATGCAAGTTACCATAAAATTTTACCACTAAGTTAAAGTAGAATATGTCACGAAAAAACAATCTCGGAATCAGAATGATAACTAAAAGCATTCCAGAGTTATTAATGTTTAAAGTGACAGTGGTCAGAATTGCAAAAAACGCTCCGGTCCTTAAGGTGTAAAATGGCCTGGTCCTTAAGGGGTTAAAGAGGTTATCCAGGAAAAAAATTATTATTATTATTTATTTTATTTTTTTAAATATCAACTGGCTCCAGAAAGTTAAACAGATTTGTAAATTACTTCTATTAAAAAATCTTAATCCTTTCAGTACTTATGAGCTTCTGAAGTTGAGTTGTTCTTTTCTGTCTAAGTGCTCTCTGATGACACCTGTCTCGGGAACTGCCCAGTTTAGAAGCAAAGCTCCATAGCAAACCTCTTCTAAACTGGGCGGTTCCCGAGACACGTGTCATCAGAGAGCACTTAGACAGAAAAGAACAACCTTAAAGGGGTATTCCAGGTAAAACCTTTTTTTTTAATATATATATATATATATATATATATATATATATATATATATATATATATATATATATATATATATATATATATATATATATATATATATATATATATATATATATATATATATATATATATATATATATATATATATATATATATATATATATATATATATATATATATATATATATATATATATATATATATATATATATATATATATATATATATATATATATATATATATATATATATATATATATATATATATATATATATATATATATATATATATATATATATATATATATATATATATATATATATATATATATATATATATATATATATATATATATATATATATATATATATATATATATATATATATATATATATATATATATATATATATATATATATATATATATATATATATATATATATATATATATATATCAACTGGCTCCAGAAAGTTAAACAGATTTGTAAATGACTTCTATTAAAAAATCTTAATCCTTCCAATAGTTATTAGCTTCTCAAGTTTTCTGTCTAACTGCTCAGTGATGATGTCACGTCCCGGGAGCTGTGCATGATGGGAAAATATCCATAGGAGCTGCACAGCTCCCGGGACGTGAGTCATCAGAGAGCAGTTAGACAGAAAACAACAACTCAACTTCAGAAGCTAATAACTATTGGAAGGATTAAGATTTTTTAATAGAAGTAATTTACAAATCTGTTTAACTTTCTGGAGCCAGTTGAAATATAGAGATAGATAGATAAGATTAGATTAGAGATTAGATATTATATTAGATTAGATATTAGATTAGATTGTTTTTTTTTTTTTTTCCTGGATAACCCCTTTTAATGTCCGCTGTGTGAACATAGCCAAACAGTGCATCTAGGAGAATTGATGTCTTCCCATCTGCCTTTCTGTAGACTGCTGGCCATAAATGGGCCTTTTAAAAAATAAAATAAAAAAAATAAAAAAACGTAGAGTCACGCCCCCTCCCAAAGACTTGCATTGAGGGGGCGAGGCTATGACGTCACAAGCTCCAGCATTCGGAACAGTTTGTTCTGAACGCTGAGCAGCGGAGTACCCCTTTAAATGGTTTGTGGTGCACTAGGGTGACCAGCGGTCATGGAGACAATGAAATCCTCCTCTGTAATATGGGAAGATGTCATCTATATAGCTGTAGACAAGGTGAGATCTCGCTGACGTTCCTTCTATGTTCCAGGCGATGATGTTACAGCTCAGTACAGCTCTTGGCGCTCTGGCGGGCACTGCCTGTTCTCTCCTGGCAGAGGGCATCGGGGAGGCTGCCACCTTGTGGATCCTCCCATTCACTGCCGGTGGCTTCATCTACATTGCAACCGTCTCCGTCATCCCCGAGCTCCTGAAGGATTCCCGCCCCAGGCAGTCCATCATGGAGACCTTCGGCCTGCTCCTAGGAGTTGCCATGATGGTTCTGATTGCACATTTTGAATAGATCATCTGTTACGTCATGAAGCTAAGATACAAGTCTTCTGGAAGGGTGGCCTAGTGCGTCCTGTCTGTACGGTGGCAGATGTCATGTGACTATGGAGCCTTCTCTCACCCTGGACACTACAATTAGATATTGTGGTCCACTTCATTATAATTTTTATGTTGGTCTTTTTTTTAATTTTTGGACCAAACTGAATTGTAATCATGAACATCTCCCCTCCCCCTCTCGACACTGATGCTTCCTGGTGTCTTCGCTATTGGCTCAGTTTTGTGCGTTATTTATATCCTTAGAATGTTTAGGACAATAGGTCAGAATCCCTGTCTGCTCCTTAAAGGAGTCTAGAATACCGTCGGTCCATCTGGTCTGCCTTGTAATTCCATATTTAAGGGAGAACTTGTGTATCTAGGACAACAGCGCCCCCAGTGTCCACTATGAGGGATTAGAAGAGACGAGGTGATGGGACATTCGTACTGTTCCGTAGAGAATTAGGGATTATATGGGGGGGGGGGGTTGTATTATGAAATTGCATTAAACTTGAGTCCAACGCCATCGCAATGTTACACTGCCCGATAGTCTATTACTGTGTGAGGACATACGGTCTTTTTTAATCTTGACATCATGTAAGGGGCAGCGCCATCTAGTGTCCAGGCTGAATGGCTGCAGCTCTGCACCCCTGCCTGCTCTGACTTTGTATCCAAGTGCTTTCTCTGGGCTGTCGGGAGCTTGAATTTAGGGTCCTGGGAGATTTTGTCTCCATATTATTTTTTTAAGTAATGAAAATAAAAAACTGAAAATCTGAGTCTGATCTATTTCTGGGTGAAATCTGAATGAGCGACATCTAGTGGCACAATTGTGCGATTGCTACAGAGTCTACATTACATGGGAAATGAAAGCATCAGTTTTAAGGGAGTTTGCCCATGAAACAAAACAATGGCGGCCCGGCCAACTCCAGCCTGAGATGGTCTGGGGCTGAAAACACCTCACAGTGCAAGGTCTAATGTAAATGCTGCCCCCAGACAGTGCAAGGTCTTGTGTAAGCACTGCGCCCAATCAATGTATATTCTGAGGTACGCTCTGCCCCTGGTCAGTACACGGTCTGGTGTATACATTGCTCCCGGTCAGTACACGGTCTGGTATATACATTGACCCCGGTCAGTACACGGTCTGGTGTATACATTGCTCCCGGTCAGTACACGGTCTGGTGTATACATTGCTCCCGGTCAGTACACGGTCTGGTGTATACATTGCTCCCGGTCAGTACACGGTCTGGTGTATACATTGCTCCCGGTCAGTACACGGTCTGGTGTATACATTGCCCCCGGTCCAGTACACGGTCTGGTGTATACATTGCTCCCGGTCAGTGCACGGTCTGGTGTATACATTGCCCCCGGTCAGTACACGGTCTGGTGTATACATTGCTCCCGGTCAGTACACGGTCTGGTGTATACATTGCTCCCGGTCAGTGCACGGTCTGGTGTATACATTGCCCCCGGTCAGTGCACGGTCTGGTGTATACATTGCTCCCGGTCAGTACACGGTCTGGTGTATACATTACCCCCGATCAGTACACTGTCTGGTGTATACATTGCCCCTTAGTATACGGTCTGGTGTATACATTGCCCCCGGTCAGTACACGGTCTGGTGTATACATTGCCCCTGGTCAGTACACGGTCTGGTGTATACATTGCCCCTTAGTATACGGTCTGGTGTATACATTGCCCCCGGTCAGTACACGGTCTGGTGTATACATTGCTCCCGGTCAGTACACGGTCTGGTGTATACATTGCCCCCGGTCAGTACACGGTCTGGTGTATACATTGCCCCCGGTCAGTGCACGGTCTGGTGTATACATTGCTCCCGGTCAGTACACGTTCTGGTGTATACATTACCCCCGGTCAGTACACTGTCTGGTGTATACATTGCCCCCGGTCAGTACACGGTCTGGTGTATACATTGCCCCCGGTCAGTACACGGTCTGGTGTATACATTGCCCCCGGTCAGTGCACGGTCTGGTGTATACATTGCTCCCGGTCAGTACACGTTCTGGTGTATACATTACCCCCGGTCAGTACACGGTCTGGTGTATACATTGCTCCCGGTCAGTACACGGTCTGGTGTATACATTGCTCCCGGTCAGTATACGGTCTGGTGTATACATTGCTCCCGGTCAGTATACGGTCTGGTGTATACATTGCCCCCGATCAGTACACGGTCTGGTGTATACATTGCCCCCGGTCAGTACACGGTCTGGTGTATACATTGCCCCCGGTCAGTACACGGTCTGGTGTATACATTGCCCCCGGTCAGTATACGGTCTGGTGTATACATTGCCCCCGGTCAGCACACGGTCTGGTGTATACATTGCCTCCGGTCAGTACACGGTCTGGTGTATACATTGCCCCCGGTCAGCACACGGTCTGGTGTATACATTGCTCCCGGTCAGTACACTGTCTGGTGTATACATTGCTCCCGGTCAGTACACGGTCTGGTGTATACATTGCCCCCGGTCAGTGCACGGTCTGGTGTATACATTGCCCCCGGTCAGTACACGGTCTGGTGTATACATTGCCCCCGGTCAGTATACGGTCTGGTGTATACATTGCCCCCGGTCAGCACACGGTCTGGTGTATACATTGCCTCCGGTCAGTACACGGTCTGGTGTATACATTGCCCCCGGTCAGTACACGGTCTGGTGTATACATTGCTCCCGGTCAGTACACTGTCTGGTGTATACATTGCCTCTGGTCAGTACACGGTCTGGTGTATACATTGCCCCCGGTCAGTACACGGTCTGGTGTATACATTGCTCCCGGTCAGTACACGGTCTGGTGTATACATTGCCCTTTAGTACACAGTCTGGTGTATACATTGCTCCCGGTCAGTACACGGTCTGGTGTATACATTGCTCCCGGTCAGTACACGGTCTGGTGTATACATTGCCCCCGGTCAGTACACGGTCTGGTGTATACATTACCCCTGGTCAGTACACGGTCTGGTGTATACATTGCCCCTTAGTACACGGTCTGGTGTATACATTGCCCCTGGTCAGTACACGGTCTGGTGTATACATTGCCCCTGGTCAGTACACGGTCTGGTGTATACATTGCCCCTGGTCAGTACACGGTCTGGTGTATACATTGCCCCCGGTCAGTACACGGTCTGGTGTATACATTGCCCCCGGTCAGTACACGGTCTGGTGTATACATTGCCCCCGGTCAGTACACGGTCTGGTGTATACATTGCCTCTGGTCAGTACACGGTCTGGTGTATACATTACCCCCGGTCAGTACACGGTCTGGTGTATACATTACCCCCGGTCAGTACACTGTCTGGTGTATACATTGCCTCTGGTCAGTACACGGTCTGGTGTATACATTACCCCCGGTCAGTACACGGTCTGGTGTATACATTGCTCCCGGTCAGTGCACGTTCTGGTGTATACATTGCCCCCGGTCAGTACACGGTCTGGTGTATACATTGCTCCCGGTCAGTGCACGTTCTGGTGTATACATTACCCCCGGTCAGTACACGGTCTGGTGTATACATTGCCCCCGGTCAGTACACGGTCTGGTGTATACATTGCCCCTGGTCAGTACACGGTCTGGTGTATACATTGCCCCCGGTCAGCTCACGGTCTGGTGTATACATTGACCCTTAGTTCATAGTGGTGTTCCCTAATTATATACATATAAAATACAGTGGCTTTTCAACCAGGGTGTCTCCAGCTGTTGCAAAACTACAAATCCCAGCATGCCCGGACAGCCTTTGGCTGTCCGGGCATGCTGGGAGTTGTAGTTTTGCAACAGCTGGAGGCCCCCTGGTTGGAAAACGCTGCTAAAAATATATAATGTGCCACCACACTCCCTGATCCTTTCCACACATCCTGCAACCTTCGAACTTGCTGTAAAAACTACAACTCCCAGACTGCTGCAGGGTCACGTGTCACCAGGCCCCGCCCACAGCTTGATCAACAATTCCTAAACCGTCATACAGAGCGCCGAATGTTCAACTCCATAGAGAAGAACGCGCGCGGACCCTGGAGGCGCAGGCGCACTAGACGCTCTACCCCCCGAGTGTCTTTTCTATGATCGGGAACTTCCGGTCATCATCATGGCGGCGCCCATGAGGCTGAAGAGCACGCTGGCTGTGGTGACAGGTCACTTCTTTTTCTATAAAAGCGTCTCCTCCCTGACCCCATCATCTGTGTCTATGGCCGATCTCTCCTCTGTAGCCTCGGAAGGAGCAGAGCTGCATTGTAAAGCAGGGGGGACAGATTTGGTATATACATGGACAGTGAAGCTAAATAAATAGAGCCTGTGAGGATTTACTGTTCTTTATTTTGGGGACCACAAAATGCTCTTGGAGCAAGAAATCCTGTACTCTGTTCCCCAAGTTGTGGCTCTCCTCCTGTTGAGAAACTACAACTCCCAGCATGTTTTGGCTGTCGAGGCATGTTGGGGGTTATAGTTTTGCAAAAGCAGGAGAGCCACAGCTTTGGGAACACTGACCTGTGTGTGGCCTTAAAGGGGTACTACAAGAGAAAACATTTAATTTTAAAATCAACTGGTGGCAGAAAGTTAAACATTTGTAAATGACTTCTATTAAAAAATCTTAATTCTTCCAGTACTTATTAGCTACTGAATACTGCAAAAGAAATTCTTTTCTTTTTGGAACACAGAGCTCTCTGCTGACATCATGACCACAGTGCTCTCTGCTGACCTCTGCTATCCATTTTAAGAACTGTCTAGAGTAGGAGAAAATCCCCATAGAAAACATATGCTGCTCTGGACAATTCCTAATATGGACAGAGATGTCAGCAGAGAGCACTGTGCTCGTGATGTCAGCAGAGAGCTCTGTGTTCCAAAAAGAAAATAATTTCCTCTGTAGTAGTCAGCAGCTAATAAGTACTGGAAGGATTAAAGGGGTACTCCGCCCCTGGCATCTTATCCTCTATCCAAAGGATAGGGGATAAGATGTCAGATCGCGGGGGTCGCTGCTGCAGCACCCCGCTATCATTACTGCGCAGAGCGAGATCGCTCTGCACGTAATGACGTGCGATACAGGGGCCGGAGCATCGTTATGTCATGGCTCCGCCCCTCATGACATCACGGCCCGTCCCCTTAATGCAAGTCTATGGCAGGGGGCGTGACAACTGCCACGCCCCCTTCCCATAGGAGGCGGGCCGTGACATCACGAGGGGCGGAGCCATGACGTAACGATGCTCCGGCCCCTGTATCGCCCGTCATTATGTGCAGAGCGATCTCGCTCTGCGCAGAAATGATAGCGGGGTGCTGCAGCAGCGATCCCAGGGGTCCCCAGCAGTGGGACCCCGGCGATCTGACATCTTATCCCCTATCCTTTGGATAGGGGATAAGATGTCTAGGGGCGGATTACCCCTTTAAGATTTTTTAATAGAAGAGATTTACAAATCTTGTTAACTTTCTGGCACCAGTTGATTTAAAAAAAAAAAAAAGTTTTCCACCGGAGTCCCCCCTTTAAATGAGTAGTCTTATGGATAGGATAAGTAATTGCAGGATAGGGGCTAAGTTTTAGATTGCAGGGGTTCTAGCGCTTGGCGATCTCCTGTATGGAGCCCTGGCTCTCCCCAGGAGTGGTGCATCCCGCCTCTCCATATGTTTGTTCATTAATCTTCAGCTCTCCCGTAGAGATATATGGAGGGGGTTCCGGCTTTGTGCGGGGATCATGGTGCGGGGCTCCATACAGGAGGTCGTGGGGGGCCATAGTACTCGGACCTTGTGGATAGGGGATACGTATTTGTCTATGAGATATCTCCTTTAATGGTCTATTCACACGTACAGTATTCTGCACAGATTTGATGCGCAGGATTTTTTGCAGCAGATTTCAATGTAAACTGAATGAATGAACACAGCATGAAATCCTGCGCAGAATACTGTACGTGTGAATAGACCCTAAAGGGGTATTCTGGCTTTATACATCTTATCTCCTATGCAAAGGATAGGGGATAAGCTATATGATTGCAGGGGTCTTGCCACTGGTGACCCCCCATGATCTCAGGGCAGCTCCTGGCATTCTGTGCCTGGCGCTGCCTCCGAGACGGAGACGTGACGTCAGGGCCCCGCCCCCTAGTGATGTCATGTCACGCCCCTCCATTCATGTCACGGCCGTCATGCCCCCTCCCATAGACATGAATGGAGGGGGCATAGGGGACTAGAAAGCCAGAATACCCCTTTAACCCTCTCTCTGGTTTTGACCCCTCAGGTGGTGGCAGCGGGATCGGACGAGCCATCTGCCAGCGGCTGTCACAGGAAGGGGCTTCAGTCGCCGTTGTTGATGTTAACATTGACTCCGCTAATGAGACCCTGCAGAGCCTGTCACGTGGTGTCCCAGGACAGGACCATGTGGTCCTCACAGCCGACGTCTCCAGATCTGACAGTGTCCTCGCTGTAATGGAGCAGATACAGGTGATCCTGACTCTGGGCTCCTCGTGTCATAGAGCGGCGCTCACAGTACAGGCCGGTGACCGCTCTGCGTCCTCTCTCCGCAGTCTCGCTTCTCTGCTCCTCCTCGTGTGGCTGTGAATAGCGCCGGAATCACCAGGGATGAATTTCTGCTTCGCCTATCAGAGGAAAGCTTCGACTCGGTGCTGAGCGTCAACCTAAAGGTATTTGTATATATATTCTAATAAATATCTATATGTTAACTCTTAGTTTTGTTGTTTTTTTGGCCCATATCATGCAAACTCATCATCACTAGTTCTACTACAGGACGACATCACCACCTATCAGATCTCTCCTGCTATCTCCCAGACCCCTCCCCTTCCAGCTCTATCTGTATACTGCTGCTATCTCTATAGGATCATGATATATAGTAGTTATATACCTCTCCTCCAGCTCTATCTGTATACTGCTGCTACTTGTATAGGATTAGGGATTGACCGATTATCGGTTTGGCCGATATTATCGGCCGATAATCAGGATTTTGGGCATTATCGGTATCGACAATTACCTTGCCGATAATGCCTCACACCGCCCCCACCGCACCACGACCGCCCCCCCCCATGACCCACTGCGTCATGTCGCACCCCCCACCGCATCGCCCCGGCCCCATTGCCTCCCCCATCCCCGGTTTTATAATTACCTGTTCCCGGGGCCCACGCTACTTCTGGCTCCTGCTGCGTCCTACGTTTCGCTGTGCGCAATGACGAGTGACGTGACGTCACCGTCAGTGCGCACAGCAACAGCTCAGGAGGACGCCACCGGAGCCAGATGTAGAGTGGACCGCGGGCCCCGGGAACAGGTAATTCTAAAACCGGGGATGGGGGAGGCAATGGGGCCGGGGCGATGGGGGGGCGCGGTGGGGGGAGAGGTGGCGGTGATAGGACTCGGGACCCCCGGACAGGCAGGGGGAGAGAAGCGGGTGGCGGCGGCGGTCTATGGCACCGCAAAAGCCACTGCAGTGCATTGATTTAAAGCGCCCACTTTAAATAAATGATCATCAGCTGTGTCGCGGGGGGGTAAATAGCCGATAACTTATACCGGAATATCGGTATAAGTTATCGGCTTTCGGCCCTAAAAAAACGATATCGGTCGATCCCTAATCAGGATATATAGTAGTCATATACCTCTCCTCCTGCTCTATCTGTATACTGCTGCTACCTGTATGGGATCAGGATATATAGTAGTTATACTCCTCCCCTCCAGCTCTATCTGTATACTGCTGTTATCTATATGGGATCAGGATATATAGCAGTTATACATCTCCCCTCCAGTTCCATCTGTATACTGCTGTTATCTCGATGGGATCAGGATATATAGTAGTTATACATCTCCCCTCCAGCTCTATCTGTATACTGCTGCTATCTCTATAGGATCATGATAAGTAGTAGTTATTCACCTCCCCTCCAGCTCTATCTGTATACTGCTGCACCTGTCTCTATGGGATCAGGATATATAGTAGTTATATACCTCCCCTCCAGCTCTATCTGTATACTGCTGCTACCTGTATAGGATTAGGGATTGACCGATTATCGGTTTGGCCGATATTATCGGCCGATAATCAGGATTTTGGGCATTATCGGTATCGGCAATTACCTTGCCGATAAGCCGATAATGCCTCACACCGCCCCCACCGCACCACGACCGCCCCCCCTCGACCCACTGCGTCACGTCGCACCCCCCACCGCATCGCCCCGGCCCCATTGCCTCCCCCATCTCCGGTTTTATAGTTACCTGTTCCCGGAGCCCACGCTACTTCTGGCTCCTGCTGCGTCCTGCGTTACGCTGTGCGCAATGAAGAGTGACGTGCTTGACGTGACGTCACCGTCAGTGCGCACAGCAACAGCTCAGGAGGACGCCACCGGAGCCAGATGTAGAGTGGACCCCGGGAACAGGTAGCGGGTGGTGGCGGCGGTCTATGGCACCGCAAAAGCCACTGCAGTGCATTGATTTATAGCGCCCACTTTAAATCAATGATCTGCAGCGGTGTCGCGGGGGGATAAATAGCCAATAACTTATACCGGAATATCGGTATAAGTTATCGGCTATCGGCCCTAACCTCCACCGATTATCGGTATCGGCCCTAAAAAACGATATCGGTCGATCCCTAATCAGGATATATAGTAGTCATATACCTCTCCTCCTGCTCTATCTGTATACTGCTGCTACCTGTATGGGATCAGGATATATAGTAGTTATACTCCTCCCCTCCAGCTCTATCTGTATACTGCTTCTGCTATCTCTATGGGATCAGGATATATAGTAGTTATACACCTCCCCTACAGCTCTAGCTGTATACTGCTGCTGCTCTCTCTGTGGGATCAGGATATATAGTAGTTATACACCTTCCCTCCAGCTCTAGCTGTATACTGCTGTTATCTCTATGGGATCAGGATATATAGTAGTTATATACATCTCCCCTCCAGTTCCATCTTTATACTGCTGTTATCTTGATGGGATCAGGATATATAGTAGTGATACACCTCCCCTCCAGTTCTCTCTGTATACTGCTGCTTTCTTTATGGGATCAGAATATATAGTAGTCATACACCTCCCTCTCTAGCTCTGTCTGTATACTGCTGCTATCTCTATGGGATCAGAATATATAGTAGTTATACACCTCTCCTCCAGCTCTATCTGTATACTGCTGTTATCTCTATGGGATCAGGATATATAGTAGTGATACACCACCCCTCCAGTTCTGTCTGTATACTGCTGCTATCTCTATGGGATCAGAATATATAGTAGTTATACACCTCTTCTCTAGCTCTGTCTGTATACTGCTGCTATCTCTATGGGATCAGAATATATAGTAGTTATACACCTCCCCTCCAGCTCTATCTGTATACTGCTGCTATCTCTATGGGATCAGAATATATAGTAGTTATACACCTCTCCTCCAGCTCTATCTGTATACTGCTGCTATCTCTATGGGATCAGAATATATAGTAGTTATACACCTCCCCTCCAGCTCTATCTGTATACTGCTGCTATCTCTATGGGATCAGGATATAGGGGAGGTCTATAGTTTCTTCATTCTCTTCTGATGAATACAAGGGAGGTCAGAGGCAGGGATATTACAGGTGGTGGCTGCCATCTTTTTTAACCTTCTCTTTGTTTCCTGAAGGGTCCGTTCCTCATCACACAAGCCGTGGCCCGATCTATTGTGTCCAGCGGACAGAACGGCGGGTCCATCATCAACATTGGAAGCATCGTGGGAAAGGTGAGACGACAAAGTAATTATGAGTTAAAGGGGTACTCTGGTGGGGGGAAAAAAAGTTTTTAAATCATCTGGTGCCAGAATATTATATCAATTTGTAAATTGCTTCTATATAAAAATCTTAATCCTTCCAGTACTTATCAGCTGCTGTAGGCTCCAGAGGAAGTTGTGTAGTTCTTTCCAGTGTGACCACAGTGCTCTCTGCTGACACCTCTGTCCGTGTCAGGAACTGTCCAGAGCAGGAGCAAATCCCCATAGCAAACCTCTCCTGCTCCGGACAGTTCCTGACACGGACAGAGGTGTCAGCAGAGAGCACTGTGGCGGCATCAGCACGAGGTGTGGCGGTCCTCCGAGCTCGGTGCAGTCGCCGATACAACATGGCGTCGTACGATGATCATTCTATCTGCTGCAGGTGGGAAATCTCGGTCAAGCCAACTACGCTGCCTCTAAAGCCGGAGTTGAAGGTCTTACCAAGACTGCGGCCAAAGAACTAGCCAAGTGAGTATAAAAATGAGCCGACCATGATGAGCGCAGAGGAAGGGTTTGTTACAGTGTATCGGAACTTTCTCTAACAAACCCTGCAGCTGTGTCAATATCCCCCAATCTGTATATAGGTTTTATGAAAGACACTTAAAGGGCTACTGCACTGGCCAGCGTTCTGAACATTTAGTTCTGAACACTGTGTGCGCGCTGCGGGGGGTCGGCCACGCCCCCTCAATGCAAGTCTAAGGGAGGGGGCGTGGCGTACGCCACGCCCCCTCCCTTAGACTTGCATTGAGGGGGCGTGGCTGACCCCCACAGCATGCACACAGTGTTCAGAACTAAATGTTCAGAACGCTGGCCAGTGGAGTACCCCTTTAATGTGATCAGGGAGTGTTTGTGTACTGACCCTGCTTAATTTTCTTCCCTCACAGGTTCGGTATCCGCTGTAACACAGTATTACCTGGATTTATTGCCACCCCAATGACGGATAAAGTCCCACAGAAAGTGCTGGACAAAGTGAGCTGATGTGACTGGGTCTAGTGGGACTTTACTATCCCCCTTTGGTTACACATTTGGGGCTTGTAGTGTCAGGGCCCTCTTTACTCTAGTGCACCGTTTACCAACCAGGGTGCCTCCAGCTGTTGCAAAACTACAACTCCCAGCATGCCCGGACAGCCGAAGGCGGGAAACGTTGTAGCATTATCAAGTCCGCTTCCTGCAACTGCCACTAGGGGGAGCTGACTGCATACAAATGTATTCAGCTCCCATTCTACTATCCCTTCCCTGTCACAGGATGGTTTTTACAATGTAGCAGCCTTTGGCTGTTCTTTTGCTGTCAGTCTTTAAAAATGAATAGTATTCGAGGGTTAAAGGGGTACTCCACTGGAAAACATGTTTTTTTTTTTTTTTTTTAAATCAACTGGTGCCAGAAAGTTAAACAGATTTGTAAATGACTTCCATTTTTAAATCTTAATCCTTCCAGTACTTATCAGCTTCTATATGCTCCACGTGAAGTTCTTTTCTTTTTGAATTTCCTTTCTGTTTGACCACAGTGCTCTCTGCTGACACCTCTGTTGATTTTAGGAAATGTCCAGAGCAGGAGAGGTTTGCTATGGGGATTTGCTTGGACTCTAGACAGATCCTAAAATGGATAGAGGTGTCAGCAGAGAGCACTGTGGTCGGACAGAAAGGAAATTCAGAAAGAAAAAAACTTCCAGTGGAGCATTTAGCAGCTGATAAGTACTGGAAGGATTGAGATTGTTAAATGGAGTAATTTACAAATTTGTTTACATTTCTGGCACCAATTGATTTAATAAAAAATTTAAAGTTTTACAGTGGAGTATCCCTTTAAACTGTGCAAAAACCAGACCTCAAGGACTCCATCAGATAAACTGGTGCATAATGTTTCCTGGAATAATATTTAAAGGGTTTCACCTTTCATCAAAAAAAACTTTTGATATAATATAAATTAATGCAGAATAATTTTCCAATTGCATGTTATTAAAATATATTCTTCTTTCTATTTAATTTTCCACTTTGAAAAAAATGATCACTAGGGGTCTCCCTACCAGTCCTGGCCGCAAGCCTTTTTTTTTTATTTTTTATTTTTTAATATAGATTTCAGACTCATGCTGGAGTCTTAAATCTCAGACTTCAGCCGGGACACAGACAAGCTCAGCACTGCTCCCTGCCTGTCAGTTAGACAGACAGGAGCCAGCACTGTGCTCATAGCACAGCAGAGCATACTCATGACTCTGCCTTGCAGCATGCCCTCATTCATTTTACTATCTGAGCTCCGATCTTTCTTCTCTCTGCACATGCACTTGTAAACAGAGAGAAGATTCGGAGCTGCCGGCTGCTCTATGCTGGGCCACGCCCCCTTCCTCCCTCACACTAGGACAGCTGAATGAGCAGCCAAGAAGGCAATAAATCACGTAGGGGTTTTGAATGAAAAGAAACACAGGGATAGTGTCAGTGAGAGTCAGGGACAGATTTGGGGGGGGGATTAGATCATGATATGTACTCTTTAAGGAGACCGTGCTTCAAATCCTTGTGATAGGATACCAAATATCAAAAATACACGCTAATACTGCATCAATATTGGTATAAGAGTGTTGTAGGGATGGTATTCCCAGTATTTCACCTAAACTGTCAATAGAGTTGCATAATCCGGAATTTAATAATCCAACAACATCTTAAAGGGGTACTCTGCCCCAAGGCATCTTAACTCCTTAAGGACACATGACGTACTGGTACGTCATGTGTCCGCTCCTGATCTATAACGCGGGGCCACGGCGTTAGCCACGCGCTATTAACCCTTTAGATGCGGCGTTCAAAGTTGAATGCAGCGTCGAAAGTGAAAGCATGCCGGTTAGCTCAGGGAGCTGTTCGGGATAGCCGTGGCGAAATTGCGGCATCCCGAACAGCTTACAGCACAGCTGGAGGATCCCTACCTGCCTCCTCGCTGTCCGATCGCCGAATGACTGCTCAGTGCCTGAGATCCAAACATGAGCAGTCAAGCGGCAGAATCATCGATCACTGGTTTCTTATGAGAAACCACTGATCAATGTAAAAGATCAGTGTGTGCAGTGTTATAGGTCCCTATGGGATAACAATGATCAGTATAAGAGATCAGTGTGTGCAGTGTTATAGGTCCCTATGGGATAACAATGATCAGTATAAGAGATCAATGTGTGCCGTGTTATAGGTCCCTATGGGATAACAATGATCAGTATAAGAGATCAGTGTGTGCAGTGTTATAGGTCCCTATGGGATAACAATGATCAGTATAAGAGATCAGTGTGTGCAGTGTTATAGGTCCCTATGGGATAACAATGATCAGTATAAGAGATCAATGTGTGCCGTGTTATAGGTCCCTATGGGATAACAATGATCAGTATAAGAGATCAATGTGTGCCGTGTTATAGGTCCCTATGGGATAACAATGATCAGTATAAGAGATCAGTGTGTGCAGTGTTATAGGTCCCTATGGGATAACAATGATCAGTATAAGAGATCAATGTGTGCCGTGTTATAGGTCCCTATGGGATAACAATGATCAGTATAAGAGATCAATGTGTGCCGTGTTATAGGTCCCTATGGGATAACAATGATCAGTATAAGAGATCAGTGTGTGCAGTGTTATAGGTCCCTATGGGATAACAATGATCAGTATAAGAGATCAGTGTGTGCAGTGTTATAGGTCCCTATGGGATAACAATGATCAGTATAAGAGAGCAATGTGTGCCGTGTTATAGCCCCCTATGGGACCTATAACACTGCAAAAAAAAAGTGAATAAAGATCATTTAACCCCTTCCCTATTAAAAGTTTGAATCACCCCCCTTTTCCCATAAAAAAAGAAAAAACCAGTGTAAATAAAAATAAACATATATGGTATCACCGCGTGCGGAAATGTCCGACTTATAAAAATATATCGTTAATTAAACCGCACGGTCAATGGCGTACGCGCAAAAAAAATTCCAAAGTCCGAAATAGTGCATTTTTGGTAACTTTTTATATCATGATCAATAAGTCCTATCAATGCAAAAATTGTACCGCTAAAAACTATAGATCACGGCGCAAAAAATGAGCCCTCATACCGCCCCATACACGAAAAAATAAAAAAAGTTATAGGGGTCAGAAATGACAATTTTAAACGTATTAATTTTCCTGCATGTAGTTATGATTTTTTCCAGAAGTACAACAAAATCAAACCTATATAAGTAGGGTATCATTTTAACCGTATGGACCTACGGAATAATAAGGTGTCATTTTTACAGAAAAATGTACTACGTAGAAACGGAAGCCCCCAAAAGTTACAAAATGGCGTTTGTTTGTTTTTTCAATTTTGTCGCACAATGATTTTTTTTTCCGTTTCACCGTAGATTTTTGGGCAAAATGACTGACGTCATTACAAAGTAAAATTGGTGGCGCAAATTTAGGTTGAAAATTGAAAGAGTTATGATTTTTTAAAGGCAAGGAGGAAAAAACGGAAATGCAAAAATGGAAAAACCCCCGGTCCTGATGAGACCTCTTAGGGGATAAGATGTCTGATCACGGGGGTCCCGGCGCTGGGGACCCCTATGGGAACTGCATGCAGCGCTGCAGCCTCCGATTCTTTCGGGTCACGACTACGGGTCATGACTACTCCCCATAGCAAACCTATGCTGCTTTGCACAGTTCCTGACATGGACAGACGTGTCAGCAGAGAGCACTGTGGTCAAGAGAAAAAGGAAATTCAAAAAGAAAAGAATTTCATACAGCTGCTAAAAAGTACTGGAAGGGTAAAAAAATTTTAATAGAAGTAATTTACAAATCTGTTTAACTTTCTAGCACCAGTTGACTTATAAAGACCTAAAAAAAATGTTTTCCACCGGAGTACCCCTTTAAGTGATGTTGTTATTTTTCCCACAGATTTCGGGTATGATACCTCTGGGGAGACTCGGACAGCCTGAAGGTAAATCCATTCAATGTGTTCTGTTCTCTAAGGTTCATGGTCATGTCTTCTCTATCCCCCTCTGGCCCTGTCCTTACAATGCTCTCCTAGCAGGATGTTAGGACGTGATTGACAGGAAGAACAACAGGAGGACCAGGACAGAAGGAAGAGAAGGTGTGACTAGAAAATAATTTTCTTATTATTTCAGATATTGCTGATGTTTGCGCTTTCCTGGCCTCAGACGACAGCAAATATATCACCGGGACAAGTATAGAAGTGACAGGTAAGTATTAGGGATGTGGAAAGGAACATCTGGGTTATGGAACCAAAATCGCATGAAGAACATGTTGTGTGTTTATAACCTTTATTCCATAGAGTGGGCGCTGTAGTGATGGAAGATGTAGGGAATTTAAAGGGGTACTCCGCTGCTCACCGTTTGGAACAAACTGTTCCAAACGCTGGAGGCGGGAGCTTGTGACATCATAGCCCCGCCCCCTCAATGCAAGTCTATGGGAGGGGGCGTGACAGCCGTCACGCCCCCTCCCATAGACTTGCATTGAGGGGCGCGGTGTGTGATGTCATGAGGGGGCGGGGCTATGACATCACAGGCTCCCGGCTCCAGCGTTTGGAACAATTTGTTCCAAACGGTGAGCAGCGGAGTACCCCTTTTAAAGGGGTATTCCGGCCATAGACATCTTATCCCCTATCCAAAGCCGCTGGGCTGCTGCTCCAAACCTCTGTGTTTCCGGGACTGGAGACATGACATCACGCCATGCCCCCTCCATTCATGTCTATGGGAGGGGGCGCAACGTCACGTCTCCAGTCCCGGAAACACAGAGGTTACCGAGGCTGGAGCAGCAGCCCAGCATAGACCCCTCCCCCGGCGATCAGACATCTTGGATAAAGGATAAAATGTCTATGGCCAGAATACCACTTTAAAGGGGTACTCCACTGGCCAGCATTCGGAAGTGAATGTTCTGAGCGCTGTGGGGGTCGGCCACGGCCATTGTGATGTCATGGTCACGCCCCTCAATGCAAGTCTATGGGAGGGGGCGTGTAGATGCCTGCAGCCGCTCCACATCTGTAATGAACCATGATATATAGCTTCCTCCAAACTTGGAGTAAGAGGCGCTGGACACAACCACTGGAGAAGAACTCAGCTTAAAGGGGTACTCCCGGGGAAAACTTCTTTTTTTTTTTTTTTTTTTTTTTTTTAAATCAACTGGTGCCAGAAAGTTAAACAGATTTGTCAATGACTTCTATTAAAAAAATCTTAATCCTTCTAGTACTTATTAGCAGCTGTATGCTACAGAGGAAATGCTTTTCTTTTTTGATTTCTCTTCTGTTCTCTGCTGACCTCTGCTGTCCATTTTAGGAACTGGACAGCTCTGGACAGTTCCTAGAATAGACAGCAGAGGTCAGCAGAGAGAACTGTGGTCATGACAGAAAAGAAATCCAAAAAGAAAAGAATATCCTCTGTAGTATTCAGCAGCTAATAAGTAATGGAAGGATTAAGATTTTTTTTTTTTAATAGAGGTCACTTTCTGGCACCAGTTGATTAAAAAAAAAAAAAACGTTTTCCACGGGAGTACCCTTTTAAAGGGGTACTCCAGTGCTTAGACATCTTATCCCTATCTAAAGGATAGGGGATAAGATGCCTGATCGCGGGAGTCCCGCCGCTGGGGACCCCCGAGATTTTGCTCGCGGCACCCCGTTTGTAATCAGTCCCCGGAACGTGTAACGCCTCCGCCCCCGTGTGACGTCACGCTCCGCCCCTCAATGCAAGCCTATGGGAGGGGGCGTGACAGCTGTCACGCCCCCTCCCATAGGCTTGCATTGAGGGGCGGAGCGTGACGTCACACGGGGGCGGAGGCGTGATGTCACACGCCGTCGGCCCTGTGGTCGCCGGTAATGAGACCCGGAGCGAACGCGCACCGGGGACTGATTAGAAACTGGGTGCCGCGTGCAAGATCACGGGGGTCCCCATCCTTTGGATAGGGGATAAGATGTCTAAGCACCGGAGAACCCCTTTAATCACTTATGCAACGCGTTTCACAGTAAGACTGCTTCATCAGGCATCATGTCTGATGAAGCAGTCTTATTGTGAAACGCGTTGCATTATGGGTGATTAAACTGAGTTCTTCTCCAGTGGTTTGGAGGAAGCTATAAATCAAAAGCCAATGACGTCTAGGAGAGAATTGTGTCGGCGCAGGGGATTTTAGGTGCAGAATCCACTGAATTTCCTGCAGTGTGAATTATGATGCGTATACACTATGTGTGACCCATAAGGATCTCGGGAGGCAGTGATTTCTCTTACTCATGATTTCCTCTCTTGTCTCCCCAGGGGGTCTGTACTTATGATGGGTTTGTCATGAAGGTGTGTGAATCGTGAGAGTCCATGTCCTGCTGACATACAGTCTCCAAACAGCCACGAGCGCCCGGCCCCGCCCACCGCATCTAATTATTGTACCGTAATTGTAAAGATATTTGATATAACTACCATAATAAATATTTAATATATTTTATATTTCTAATTTTATGTGTAATTTTAGCGGGAGTGGTCAGGAGGCGCGGAGCTGTGTGTTTTATTGTCTCTGTATAACGTTGCGATGTAATCACTAGTCCGCGGTCAACATGGATTGTATTTTGGAACAACTGCGTGAATCGTTTCTAGGGTTACTGAGTTATTAGGGTTCACTTTTTTTGCACTTTGACGTAAGCATATACCCTCCGGTATTATAAAATCTGTACAATATGTCCCCCCATGACAACCCCCTTCCCCGCAGTACCTAAAGCAGTGTTTCCTAACTGGTGTGCCTTCAGCTGTTGTAAAACTACAACTCCCAGTATGCCACTGTTATCATTATGGACAAAAAAAAACTCATACCTGACACATCGGCTAAAACAGGTGAGCACAAGGCATACACTAGAACCTCTACATTAAAGGGGTTATCCAGGAAAAACCTTATATATATATATATATATATATATATATATATATATATCTCAACTGGCTCCAGAAAGTTAAATATATTTGTAAATTACTTCTATTAAAAAATCTTAATTCTTTCAGTACTTATGAGCTGCTGAAGTTGAGTTGTTCTTTTCTGTCTAAGTGCTCTCTGATGGAACTGTCCAGAGTAGAAGCACATCCCCATAGCAAACCTCTTCTACTCTGTGCAGTTCCCGAGACAAGCAGAGATGTCAGCAGAGAGCACTGTTGCCAGACAGATAAGAACAACTCAACTTCAGCAGCTGATAATTATTGGAAGGATTAAGATTTTTTTATAGAAGTAATTTACAAATCTGTTTAACTTTCTGGAGCCAGTTGATATATAAAAAAAAGGTTTTTTTCCAGGAATATCCCTTTAACCCCTTCATGACCCAGCCCATTTTCACCTTCAGGACCGGAGCATTTTTTGAACATCTGACCACTGTCACTTTAAACATTAATAACTTTGGAATGCTTTTACTTATCATTCTGATTCCGAGATTGTTTTTTCGTGACATATTCTACTTTATGTTATTGGTAAAATTTCACTGATATTTGTATCCTTTCTTGGTAAAAAATCTAAAAATTTCATGAAAATTTTGAAAATTTAGCATTTTTCTAAATTTGAAAGTCTCTGCTTGAAAGGAAAATGGATATTCCAAATAAATTACATATTGATTCACATATACAATATGTCTACTTTGTGTTTGCATAAAAAAATTGACAAGTTTTTACTTTTGGAAGACATCAGAGGGCTTCAAAGTTCCGCAGCAATTTTCCAATTTTTCTCAAGATTTTCAAAATCGTAATTTTTCAGGGTCCAGTTCAGGTTGGAAGTGGATTTTAAGGGCCTTCATATTAGAAATACCCCATAGATGACCCCATTATAAAAACTGCACCCCCCAAAGTATTCAAAATGACATTCAGTAAGTGTTTTAACCCTTTAGGTGTTTCACAGGAATAGCAGCAAAGTGAAGGAGAAAATTCGAAATCTTCATTTTTTACACTCTCATTTTCTTGTAGACCCAATTTTTGAATTTTTACAAGGGGTAAAAGGAGAGAAATCACCCTAAAATTTGTAACCCAATTTCTCTTGAGTAAGCACATACCTCATATGTGGATGTAAAGTGTTCGGCGGGCGCAGTAGAGGGCTCAGAAGGGAAGGAGCGACAATGGGATTTTGGAGAGTGAGTTTTTCTGAAAGGGTTTTTGGGGGGCATGTCCCATTTAGGAAGCCCCTATGGTGCCAGAACAGTGGACCCCCACATGTGACCCAATTTTGGAAACTACACCCCTCATGGAATTTAATAAGGGGTGCAGTGAGCATTTACACCCCACTGGCGTTTGACAGATATTTGAAACAGTGGACTGTGCAAATCAAAAATTTTATTTTTCATTTTCACAGACCACTGTTCCAAAAATCTGTCATACACCAGTGGGGTGTAAATGCTCACTGCACCCCTTATTAAATTCCATGAGGGGTGTAGTTTCCAAAATGGGGTCACATATGGATATTTATTGTTTTGCATTTGTCAGAACTGCTGTAATAATCAGCAACCCCTGTGCAAATCGCCTCTAATGTACATGGTGCACTCTCCCTTCTGGGCCTTGTTGTGCGCCCCCAGAGCACTTTGCGCCCACATATGGGGTATCTCCGTAGTCGGGAGAAATTGCATTACAAATTTAGAGGGTCTTTTTTCCCTTTTACCTCTTGTGAAAATGAAAAGTATAGGGCAACACCAGCATGTCAGTGTAAAAAATTTATTTTTTTACACTAACATGCTGGTGTAGACCCCAACTTCACCTTTTCATAAGGGGTTAAAGAAGAAAAAGCCCCCCAAAATTTGTAAGGCAATTTCTCCCGAGTACGGCGATACCCCATATGTGTCCCAAAACTGTTGCCTTGAAATACGACAGGGCTCCAAAGTGAGAGAGCGCCATGCGCATTTGAGGCCTGAATTAGGGATTTGCATAGGGGTGGACATAGGGGTATTCTATGCCAGTGATTCCCAAACAGGGTGCCTCCAGCTGTTGCAAAACTCCCAGCATGCCTGGACAGTCAATGGCTGTCCGGCAATACTGGGAGTTATTATTTTGCAACAGCTGGAGGCTCCGTTTTGGAAACAGTAGCGTACCAGACGTTTTTCATTTTTTTGGGGGGGAGGGGGGCTGTGTAGGGGTATGTGTATATGTAGTGTTTTTTACTTTTTATTTTAGGTTAGTGTAGTGTAGTGTTTTTAGGGTACAGTCACATGGGCGGGGGTTCACAGCAAGTTTGCCGCTGGAAGCTTGAGCTGCAGCGCAAAATTTGCGCCATCTCAAACTTGCAGCACTCACTGTAAACCTCCGCCCATGTGAGTGTACCCTGTACATTCACATTGGGGGGAGGGGGCAAACATCCAGCTGTTGCAAACTCCGAGCATACCCTTTGGCTGTCCGTGCATGCTGGGAGTTGTAGTTTTGCAACAGCTGGAGGAACACTGGTTTGGAAACACTAAGTTAAGTAATAAACTTTCAAGTGTTTTGCAACCAAACTTAGTGTTTCCAAACCAGTGTGTTGCAAAACTACAACTCCCAGCATGCCCAGACTGCCCAGGCATGCTGGAAGTTGTAGTTCGGCAATATCTGAAGGATCATATGTTGCCGAACTACAACTTCCAGCATGCTTGGGCAGTCTGGGCATGCTGGGAGTTGTAGTTTTGCAACATCTGGAGGTCCACAGTTTGGAGACCACTGTATAATGGTCTCCAATCTGTGCTCTTCCAGATGTTAGAGAACTACAACTCCCAGCATGCCTGGACAGACTGAGCATGCTGAGATTTGTAGTTTTGCAACATCTGGTAGAGCACAGATTGGAGACCATTATACAGTGGTCTCCAAACTGAGGACCTCCAGATGTTGCAAAACTACAACTCCCAGCATGCCCAGAAAGACAAAGGCTGTCTGGGCATGCTGGGAGTTGCAGTTTTGAAACTCTCAGAGGCAGCAGTGAGATCGCTTTACGGCGATCTCACTGCTGCCAATGAAGATGCCGCCCTGCTGCCGTAAACTCACCTCCGGGACACAGCGCCGCCGGGACCGCCTGGAGGACGTTGCTCGCGCCGGGACCGCTCGGGACACCGCTCGGACAGGTATGTGACGCCGGGGGACGGGTTAGGGACACTTAGCAGAGCGGTGTGTGTCCTGATCCCCTTAATCGGGACTCACACACCGCGCTGCTATCAGCTTGTCAGATTTGACCAGCTGATAGCAGCGATCGCTGGGGGGGGTGGGGGATGAAACCCCCCGTGGTCGCATAGTAAGATGGCTGGCTATCAGTGATAGCCACCATCCTTCCGGGCGCTGCGGGGTGCCGCGAGTAGCGGCAGTAATGTTCATGACGTACCTGTATGTCATGGGTCGGGAACACCTTGCCACCCATGACGTACAGGTATGTCATAGGTCGGGAAGGGGTTAATGTTTCCCAACCGGTGTGCCTCCAGCTGTTGCAAAACTGCAAATCCCAGCATGCCACTGTTATCATTATGGGCAAAAAAACTCATACATGCCACATCGGCTTAAAGAGGTGAGCACGAGGCATACACTAGAACCTCTACATTATTGTTTCCCAACTGGTGTGCCTCCAGCTGTTGCAAAACTACATTTCCCAGCATGCCACTGTTATCATTATGGGCAAAAAAACTCATACATGCCACATCGGCTAAAACAGGTGAGCACAAGGCATACACGAGAACCTCTACATTGTTTCCCAACCGGTGTGCCTCCAGCTGTTGCAAAACTGCAAATCCCAGCATGCCACTGTTATCATTATGGGCAAAAAAAACTCATACCTGCCACATTGTCTAAAAGAGGTGAGCACAAGGCATACACTAGAACCTCTACATTAATGTTTCCCAACTGGTGTGCCTCCAGCTGTTGCAAAACTACAACTCCCAGCATGCCACTGTTATCGTTATGGGCAAAAAATCTCATACCTGCCACATCGGCTAAAACAGGTGAGCACAAGGCATACACGAGAACCTATACATTAATGTTTCCCAACCAGTGTGCCTCCAGCTGTTGCAAAACTACAACTCCCAGCATGCCCGGACAGCCTTCGGCTGTTCATCAACTGCTGAGCCGATAAGTTCGTGACGAATCGAATTTACTGTAAGTTCGCTCATCTCTAGTACTGACCTGAAGAATACATAGATAATATTCAGAATCAAAGGGGAGTTGCCAGTAGCAACCAATTAAGATGGAACTTTAATGTTGCAAAGAATAAAAAAAAATGGAATCTAGTTGCTATGGGCAACTGCACCTGTCTGTACACTGTGGGATTCAGTAATGTGGCCGTGGGGTTTATAAGACCTGACACAGTTAAAGGAAATCTCTGCCGAAAATTGACAGGATAGGAGATAAGTAGCTGATCGCGGGGGTCCGACTGCTGGGATGGGACCAGACGCTGAGTGAGGAACACGTGCTGCACGCCATTAAAGGGGTATTCCAGGGATATAAACCCATAGCCCATCCTATCCCCCCCTAACCAACCTATGTATTTGTCTAAATACACTGCTCAAAAAATAAAGGGAACACTTAAACAACACAATGGGGGAGATTTATCAAAACCTGTGCAAAGGAAAAGTTGCCCATAGCAACCAATCAGATCCTTTCATTTTTAACCAGGCCTCTGCAAAATGAAAGAAGCAATCTGATTGGTTGCTATGGGCAACTGGGCAACTTTTCCTTTGCACAGGTTTTGATAAATCTCCCCCCAATGTGACTCCAAGTCACTGACACTTGTGTGAGATCCCACTGTCCACTCAGGAAGAACACTGATTGACAATCAATTTCACATGGAACAGACAACACGTGGAAATTATAGGCAATTAGCAAGACACCCCAATAAGGGAGTGGTTCTGCAGGTGGTGACCACAGACCACTTCTCAGTTCCTATGCTTCCTGGCTGATGTTTTGGTCACTTTTGAAGGCTGGCAGTGCCTTCACTCTAGTGGTAGCATGAGACGGAGTCTACAATCCACACAAGTGGCTCAGGTAGGGCAGCTCATCCAGGCAAGAAGGTTTGCTGTGTCTCTGCATGTATCCACTCAAACGGTCAGAAACAGACTCCATGAGGGTGGTATGAGGGCCTGACGTCCACAGGTGGGGGTTGTGCTTACAGCCCAACACCGTGCAGGACATTTGGCATTTGCCAGAGAACACCAAGATTGGCAAATTCACCACTGGTGCCCTGTGCTCTTCACAGATGAAAGCAGGTTCACACTGAGCACATGTGACAGAGTCTGGAGACGCTATGGAGAACGTTCTGCTGCCTGCAACATCCTCCAGCATGACCGGTTTGGCGGTGGGTCAGTAATGGTGTGGGGTGGCATTTCTTTGGGGGGCCGCACAGCCCTCCATGTGCTTGCCAGAGGTAGCCTGACTGCCATTAGGTACCAAGATGAGATCCTCAGACCTCTTGTGAGACCATATACTGGTGCGGTTGGCCCTGGGTTCCTCCTAATACAAGACAATGCTAGACCTCATGTGGCTGGAGTGTGTCAGCAGTTCCTGCAAGAGGAAGACATTGATGCCATGGACTGGCCGCCCATTCCCCTGAATCCGATTGAGCACATCTGGGACGTCTCGCTCCATCCACAACAGACTGTCCAGGAGTTGGCGGATGCTTTAGTCCAGGTCTGGGAGGACATCCCTCAGGAGACCATCCTCCACCTCATCAGGATCATGCCCAGGTGTTGTAGGGAGGTCATACGGGCACGTGGAGGCCACACACACTACTGAGCCTCATTGGGACTTGTATTAAGGACATTACATAAAGTTGGATCAGCCTGTAGTGGGGTTTTCCACTGTGATTTTGAGTGTGACTCCATATCCAGACCTCCAGGGGTTGATACATTTGATTTCCATTGATAATTTTTGTGTGATTTTGTTGTCAGCGCATTCAACTATGTAAAGACGAAAGTATTTCATACGATTAGTTCATTCTTTCAGATCTAGGATGTGTTATCTTAGTGTTCTCTTTATTTTTTGAGCAGCATATTTTCTGTTGCTGATTTTCCTACACATTGAAGTCAATGGGGTATGCTGCAGATTTTCAGTAGCGGAATTTGCTGCGGAGAGCCCGTCCCCGTTCAAACTCGCAGCGGGAAACCCACTGCGAGTTTGCAATCAGATCCGCCCATGTGAACGAGCCTTAGGGTCCGTTCACACGTCCTTTTGCCACCCATTCATTTCAACGGGTAACAAAATCTACCAGAAAAAAGACGTGACCGGATCCTTAAAAGGGTACTCCACCACTAGACATCTTATCCCCAATCCAAAGGATAGGGAGTAAGATGTCTCATCCGGGGGTTCCTAGCAGCCGGACCCCCCCGTGATCAGACATCTTATACCTATCTTTTGGATCTCCGGACCCACACCGTGGCGTTCCGAACACGGAAACTTGGGGTTTCCGTTTTCATGACGTCACGCCATGTGTAACCCCAGCCTAAAATGCCCTGACGTATAACGTAATGTGAACAGCCCCTGTAGAGAAAAAAAAAATTGTGGTATAGATATAAGGGGAGACTTATCAAAACCCGTCCAGAGGAAAAGTTGTCCAGTTGCCCATAGCAACCAATCAGATCGCTTCTTTCATTTTTAACAAGGCCTCTGCAAAATGAAAGCAGCAATCTGATTGGTTGCTATGGGCGACTGGGCAACTTTTCCTTTGCACAGGTTTTGATAAATTTCCCTCATAGAGTCTATAAGGGGGTAAAAAAAAAACGTATTCCGTTTCTCAGACCCCCGAATGCATCATATATTCCAACATATACCGTGGTGCACTCATAGGGGGACATTTATTATTGTTGGTGCGCGGTGGCCTTTTATTTCTTCTGTTTCTACTGGTTAATATTTTGCGCTGTTGTGCAAAATTTATCATACGTGGGCACGGCAGATGATACATTTTGCGCAAACTTAGAAAAACCCCTACGGGGGACTCAAGGTAGTCGATCATCTGACACATTGATGGTGTAGGGTTGTGGAAAATTATGCGCAAATTATGAGAAAGCACGCGATAACTAGCTATCCACTGCAAAAAAAAAGGATCCGCCAACCACCAAAACATAGAAAACTAAAGGAAATGCTCTGTAAAAAAATGCGCAAAAAAGACACAAAAGAAACTGAGAAAATGAGTGCAACATAATAGAACTGAAAACCTCTATTGAAGCGTACTAGTGGCTATATTCAGTCTACTGGATATTTTTGAGTCTAAAAAAAGGGTATTGGGTGCGCCACGGTATGTGTCGGGATATCTTTATTCACCTGAAAGATGACGAGAATGTAGTCTAAGGCTGCGTTCACACCACGTTTATGCAATACACTTCCCGTATCAGGTAGTTGAAAAAAAACGGATTCCTCAAAACCGGACTAAACCGTATCAAAACGTGTGTACAAATTTTAACCCCTATACCAGTGGTCTCCAACCTGCGGACCTCCAGATGTTGCAAAACTACAACTCCCAGCATACCCGGACAGCCAACGGCTGTCCGGGCATGCTGGGAGCTGTAGTTTTGCAACATCTGGAGGTCCGCAGGTTGAAGACCACTGCCCTATACGGTTAGAAAAATGATGTCCGGTTGCATCTGTTTTTTTAAGTATACATTTTTAAAGGGGTACTCCGGTGAAAACCTTTTTTCTTTTAAATCAACTGGTGGCAGAAAGTTAAACATATTTGTAAGTTACTTCTATTAAAAATCTTAATCCTTCCAGTACTTATTAGCTGCTGAATGCTACAGAGGAAATTCCTTTATTTTTGGAACACTGATGACATCACGAGCACAGTGCTCTCTGCTGACATCTCTGTCCATTTTAGCAACCGTGCATAGCAGCTGTGTGCTAAGGGCAGCATGGTGGCTCAGTGGTTAGCATTGCTTCCTTGCAGTGCTGGGGACTTGGGTTCAAATCCTACTAAGGACAACAATAAATAAAGTGTTATTATTATTATAATAACGTCAGCAGAGAGAACTGTGCTCGTGATGTCATCAGAGAAGAGAGTATTCCAAAAAGAAAAGAATTTCCTCTGTAGTATTCAGCAGCTAATAAGTACAGGAAGGATTAAGATTTTTTAATAGAAGTAATTTACAAATATGTTTAACTTTCTGCCACCAGTTGATTTAAAAGAAAAAAAGGTTTTCACCGGAGTACCCCTTTAACTTTTCACTCCATTATGAATAGTTTCACTTGTTTGATTGTAATTCCAGGAGAAAAAAAAACTTTCGGCGTGCACTGCGCATGTGCGGTCAAAAACCGTATGGTGCAAACCGGATGGAAGCATACGCACATAGAGTTCTGTACGGTTCCCATTGACTCCCATGTTAAAAGAACCGTATACGGTTTCAATACGGTTTTTCACCCGGACCAAAACCGTGTTAGGGTACGGTTTTGGGTACGGGGAAAAAAACAGACAAAAACGTACAAGACGCAAAATGGACACAAAACCGGATGCATCGTTTGGAATACGGTTTTCAATGGAGAGTCAATGCGTACGGTTTTCAATACAGTTCAGTGCGGTTTTCAAATTGAAAACGTATACGGCAGTGGTCTCCAACCTGCGGACCTCCAGATGTTGCAAAACTACAACTCCCAGCATGCCCGGACAGCCAACGGCTGTCCGGGCATGCTGGGAGTTGTAGTTTTGCAACATCTGGAGGTCCGCAGGTTGTAGACCACTGCCGCATACGGGAACTGTATTTCAAAAATGTGGTGTGAATGCGCCCTAATACAGACCGATACATTACGCCTATTTTTCGTCACATTTTTTTAATACGGCTGTCCGGGCATGCTGGGAGTTGTAGTTTTGCAACAACTGGATGGCAACAGTTTGGACACCAATGTCATATATACATATATATATATATATATATATATATCGTAATACTGTATACATTTATTGTGAGAACTGTGTGTGAAGAGAACAGTCGCTCCATTGTTTACCACTTTATGAACCACAAGAAAAAGGGAACATTTTCAGTTTCCTGTTATATAAGAGGGGGCGGGGCGATGAAGTAGCGCCGAAGCTTCTGATTGGACGATGATAGGAGAAGCATGTACTAGGTGGGAACTGTTGGTCTCTTCTACACAAAGCGCTGATTGGCTCATCCAGACCGGGGGCGGAGTTGGATGTTCCGCCGTTGCCAGGTCTCGGTAAAAAAAAAAAAGAAACGACCCTACCATCGCTCGCCGGAAGTGACGTCTAACCGGAAGCAGGTAACGTTTCCTGTTTTTCTGTCTTTTTTTTTTCCCCTTCCACCGAGCACCGGGGGTTTACGTGACGTAAGTGACGGGACGGGACAGGACTGGGCGGCGCTAGTTGTGTTCTCAGTGAATTGTTGTGTGGGTGCCATGTGGCTGTTGTTGGACTACAACTTCCATCATGCCCTGTTGGAGACTTGTGGTATGAACAGGAGAAGTGTGGGGCTCAACAGGCTGGGACTTATAGTGCAACACTATATGGAAACACACTCGGCATGCTGGGAGTTGTAGTGCATCACCACATGTAAACACACTAGGCAAGGCGGGACTTGTAGTGCGACACCATATGGAAACCCACTCAGCACGCAGGGACTAATAGAACAACACTATATGGGAACAAACCGAGCATGCTGGGACTTGTGGTGCAACACCATATGAGAACCCACTGAGCATGTTGGGACTTGTAGTGTAACACCACGCGGAAACACACTAAGCATGCTGGGACTTATAGTGCAACACCATACAGAAACTCACTTAGAATGCTGGGACTTATAGTGAAAAACACTAAGCATGCTGGGGCTTGTAGTGCTACACCATATGGAAACACACTAAGCATGCTGGGACTTGTAGTGAAAAACACTAAGCATGCTGGGACTTGTAGTGCTACACCATATGGAAACACACTAAGCATGCTGGGACTTGTAGTGAAAAACACTAAGCATGCTGGGACTTATAGTGCAACACCATACAGAAACTCACTTAGAATGCTGGGACTTATAGTGCAACACCATACAGAAAACCACTAAGCATGCTGGGACTTGTAGTGCTACACCATATGAGAACCCACTGAGCATGCTGGGACTTGTAGTGTAACACCTTGCGGAAACCCACTGAACATGCTGGGACTTGTAGTCCAACACCATACAGAAAATCACTAAGCATGCTGGGACTTGTAGTGCTACACCATATGGAAACACACTAAGCATGCTGGGACTTGTAGTGAAAAACACTAAGCATGCTGGGACTTGTAGTGCTACACCATATGGAAACACACTAAGCATGCTGGGACTTGTAGTGAAAAACACTAAGCATGCTGGGACTTGTAGTGCTACACCTTATGGAAACACACTAAGCATGCTGGGACTTGTAGTGAAAAACACTAAGCATGCTGAAACTTGTAGTGCTACACCATATGGAAACACACTAAGCATGCTGGGACTTGTAGTGAAAAACACTAAGCATGCTGGGACTTGTAGTGCTACACCATATGGAAACACACTAAGCATGCTGGGACTTGTAGTGAAACACACTAAGCATGCTGGGACTTGTTGTGAAACACACTAAGCATGCTGGGACTTGTTGTGAAACACACGAAGCATGCTGGGACATCTAGTGCTAAACCATATGGAAACACACTAAGCATGCTGGGACATGTAGTGCTAAACCATATGGAAACACACTAAGCATGGTGGGACATGTAGTGCTAAACCATATGGAAACACACTTAGCATGCTGGGACTTGTAGTGAAACACACTAAGCATGCTGGGACTTGTAGTGAAACACACTAAGCATGCTGGGACTTGTAGTGAAACACACTAAGCATGCTGGGACTTGTAGTGCTGCACCATATGGAAACACACTAAGGATGCTGGGACTTGTAGTGAAAAACACTAAGCTTGCTGGGACTTGTAGTGAAAAACACTAAGCATGCTGGGACTTGTAGTGCTACACCATATGGAAACACACTAAGCAAGTTGGGTCTTGTTGTGAAACACACTGAGCATGCTGGGACTTGTAGTGCAACACCATATGTAAACCCACTGAGTTAACACAAATAGCTAATCAGATGACAGCAACTCAATACAGCAGTTGGCAGTCCATGCATGCTGGGAGTTGTAGTTTTGCAACATCTAGAGATATCGGCATGTTAGGAGTTGTAGTCCTGCACCACCTGAGGATCTGGGCATGCCGAGAGTTGAAATTTTCCAACATCTGGAGGTTTGTGGTATGCTGGGAGTTATAGTTGTGCATCATCTAGAGGTCGGGGTATGCTGGGAGTTGTGTTTTTTTTTTCAAAATCTAGAGATTGAGGTATGCTGGGAGTTGTAATTTTGCAACATCTGAAGGTCAGGGCATGCTGGGAGTTGTGGTTTTGCAACATCTGGAGGTCAGGGCATGCTGGGAGTTGTGGTTTTGCAACATCTGAAGGTCAGGGCATGCTGGGAGTTGTGGTTTTGCAACATCTGAAGGTCACGGCATGCTGGGAGTTGTGGTTTTGCGACATTAGAAGGTCAGGGCATGCTGGGAGTTGTAGTTTTGCTACATTTGGAGGTTCATGCATTCTGGGAGTTGTGGTTTTGCAACATCTGAAGGTCAGGGCATGCTGGGAGTTGTGGTTTTGCAACATCTGGGCATTCTGGGCATTCTGAGAGTTGTAGTTTTGCAACAGCTGGAGGTCCACAGTTTGGAGCTCTATAGACTCGTATATCAATAGTCAACGATAGAACATGAGAGTTTGCTGTAAATAAAGCTTGGTCTTTTTCAATATAACAACAATTTCTTTTTCTTATTTCACAGACACGATGGCGACTCCAGTGAGCGCGCAGTGCTCCAGCAAGACGTGGGAGCTGAGCCTGTACGAGCTGCACCGCACGCCGCAGGTACCCCCCAAGGTAGAGACCGGTAGCTTTTTTTTCTATTGTCTGGTGTCGTTGTCGTAACGATCATCGATGTGTCTTGTAGGAAGCCATCATGGACGGTACGGAGATCGCGGTGTCCCCTCGGAGCCTCCACAGCGAGCTCATGTGCCCCATCTGCCTGGACATGCTGAAGAACACAATGACCACCAAAGAATGCCTGCACCGCTTCTGTTCGGACTGCATCGTCACCGCGCTGCGCAGCGGGTCAGTATGATTGGACCACAGTTCAGGAGCCGTCCTGCTGTATAGTCAAACACATTATGGTAATGCAGTGTTTCCCTACCAGGATGCCTCCAGCTGTTGCAAAACTACAACTCCCAGCATGCCCGGACAGCCGAAGGCTGTCCGGGCATGCTGGGAGTTGTAGTTTTGCAACAGCTGGAGCCACCCTGGTTGGGAAACACTGTGGTAGTGGGATAAAGACTGCACTGGTCGCCTACATTGGGTTGGCTCAGGCATTCTTTACCTATAAGTAATGTAAACTGTAGCCATGGCCCCTGAGACCCCTAGGTGGCGTCCTTTGAATAGTCCATAAATATTTTGTAGACCCATTAAAGGGGTACTCCGGTGGAAAACTTTTTATTTTTTATTTTTTTTATTTAAATCAACTGGTGCCAGAAAGTTAAACAGATTTGTAAATGACTTTTAAGATAAAAAAAAAAAAAATCTTAATCCTCCCAGTACTTATTAGCTGCTGAATACTACAGAGGAAATTCTTTTCTTTTTGGAACACAGAGCTCTCTGCTGACATCACCAGCACAGTGCTCTCTGCTGACATCTCTGTCCATTTTAGGAACTGTCCAGAGCAGCGTATGTTTGCTATGGGGATTTTTTTCTCCTACTCTGGACAGTTCTTAAAATGGACAGAGGTGTCAGCAGAGAGCACTGTGCTCGTGATGTCAGCAGAGAGCTCTGTGTTCCAAAAAGAAAATAATTTTCCTCTGTAGTATAGAGCAGCTAATAAGTACTGGAAGGATTAAGATTTTTTTTAATAGAAGTAATTTACAAATCTGGTTAACTTTCTGGCACCAGTTGATTTAATAAAAAAAGAAAAGAAAAATGTTTTCCTCCGGAGTACCCCTTTAATTAATTTTTTTCAGGGGGATTGGGGGGGGGGGGGTTATGGAGTATACGGTACTTAAAGGTGCACTCCGGTGAAAAACAACTTTTATAAATCCAGTTGTATTTCTTTTCTGTCTGACCACAGTGCTCTCTGCTGACACCTGTCTGTCTGTCTCAGGAACTGGAGCAAATCCCTATAGCAAACCTATCCTGCTCTGGACAGTTCCTGAGACAGACAGAGGTGTCAGCAGAGAACACTGTGGTCAGACAGAAAAAATGCAAAAAGAAAAGAACTTCATGTGGAGCATATAGCAGCTGATAAGTAGTGGAAGGATTAAGATTTTAAAATGGAAGTAATTTACAAATCTTTATAACGTTCTGGCACCAGTTGATTTAAAAAAAAAAATGTTTTTCACCGGAGTACCCCTTTAACCCCTTAAGGACTCAGCCCATTTTGGCCTTAAGGACTCAGACAATTTAATTTTTACGTTTTCATTTTTTCCTCCTCGCCTTCTAAAAATCATAACTCTTTTATATTTTCATCCACAGACTAGTATGAGGGCTTGTTTTTTGCGCGACCAGTTGTCCTTTGTAATGACATCACTCATTATATCATAAAATGTATGGCGCAACCAAAAAACACTATTTTTGTGGGGAAATTAAAACGAAAAACGCAATTTTGCTAATTTTGGAAGGTTTTGTTTTCACGCCGTACAATTTCTGGTAAAAATGACGTGTGTTCTTTATTCTGAGGGTCAATACAATTAAAATGATACCCATTATTATATACTTTTATATTATTGTTGCGCTTAAAAAAAAATTACAAACTTTTTAACCAAATTAGTACGTTTATAATCCCTTTATTTTGATGACCTATAACTTTTTTATTTTTCCGTATAAGTGGCGGTATGGGGGCTCATTTTTTGCGCCATGATCTGTACTTTTTTTTGATACCACATTTGTATATAAAAAACTTTTAATACATTTTTTATAATTTTTTTTTTAATAAAATGTATTAAAAAAGTAGGAATTTTGGACTTTTTTAATTTTTTTTCGTTCACGCCGTTCACCGTACGGGATCATTAACATTTTATTTTAATAGTTCGGACATTTACGCACGCGGTGATACCAAATATGTCTATAAAAAATGTTTTTTACGCTTTTTGGGGGTAAAATAGGAAAAAACGGACGTTTTACTTTTTTATTGGGGGAGGGGATTTTTCACTTTTTTTTTACTTTTACTTTTACATTTTTTTACATTTTTTTTTACACTTGAATAGTCCCCATAGGGGACTATTCATAGCAATACCATGATTGCTAATACTGATCTGTTCTATGTATAGGACATAGAACAGATCAGTATTATCGGTCATCTCCTGCTCTGGTCTGCTCGATCACAGACCAGAGCAGAAGACGCCGGGAGCCGCACGGAGGAAGGAGAGGGGACCTCCGTGCGGCGTTATGAATGATCGGATCCCCGCAGCAGCGCTGCGGGCGATCCGATCGTTCATTTTAATCGCGAACTCCCGCAGATGCCGGGATCTGTATTGATCCCGGCACCTGAGGGGTTAATGGCGGGCGCCCGCGAGATCGCGGGCGTCGGCCATTGCCGGCGGGTCCCTGGCTGCGATCAGCAGCCGGGATCAGCCGCGCATGACACGGGCATCGCTCCGATGCCCGCGGTTATGCATAGGACGTAAATGTACGTCCTGGTGCGTTAAGTACCACCTCACCAGGACGTACATTTACGTCCTGCGTCCTTAAGGGGTTAAAGAAGCCGTCCATGATGTATTTTTTATTTGCTCATTTAGTGCTGCATAGGCTATTATTAGAGAATAATGTAGAGGTTTTTGTGTATGCCTTTTGCTTACCTGTTATAGCTGATGTGGCAGGAATTGAGTTTTCAGCAGTACTGATTGCAATTCCATCACTGAAATAATTTCCTAACTCTGCCTACATTTCCCATGAATCCTCTAGCTTTGCTCAGAGAGGATGTTGTGTCTGATCACTGCAGCTGATCATCTGCTCAAGGTCTGAAATGATATGTCGGTCGGGGTCAGTTTACATTATGCACAGTTTTGCAGAATTTTATTAACTTAATTTTTTTACGTGCTTTTTTTTTTATAGTGAAATATTGCACAATTGAGGAGTTTTATAAAAATTTGAAGCCTTTAGTCTGTGTTTACACGTAGAATTTTTACATCATTTTTGCTGTTATTTTCCAAAATGTGTGATTTCCATAATTACTGTAAATTGGAACAATTTTTATTTTTTATTTTTTTTGTGGCAATCTTGGGGAAAATCACACATTAAACACTGGTTTTCTGTGGTTCAGGCTGGTGATCACATGACCCAGTTACAGTAATGAAATGCATTGGATTCAGCTGTGCTGGAATAAGACTGATGGCGCTGTATGACTGGTGATGGTGAGTGTTGCATGACATTGGCAAAAAAACAAAAAAAAACAGGACTTGTATTTAGAGATGAGCGAACTTACAGTAAATTCGATTCGTCACGAACTTCTCGGCTCGGCAGTTGATGACTTATCCTGCATTAATTAGTTCAGCCTTCAGGTGCTCCGGTGGGCTGGAAAAGGTGGATACATTCTTCGGAGACTCTTTCCTAGGAATGTATCCACCTTTTCCAGCCCACCGGAGCACCTGACAGCTGAACTAATTTACACAGGATAAGTCATCAACTGCCGAGCCGAGAAGTTTGTGACAAATCGAATTTACTGTAAGTTCGCTCCTCTCTAATTGTATTGCTTCTTTATCATCAATTTCAGATCTTGGCATCCCCCGCCATCAGCTGATTAAAGGAGCCACAGCACTTGCAAATTCTGTAACCACTTCAGGCATAGCGCCATACATTCGATAGTGGGCGTAACTGGTATTGCAGCTCATCTTAATTCACAAAAAAAACAGCGCCGGGAGCTTGTGATGTCATGGCTCCGCCCCCTTATGAAGTCACGCCCTGCCCCCTCAATGCAAGTCTATGGGAGGGGGCGTGACGGCCGTCACGCCCCCTCACATAGACTTGCATTGAGGGGGTGGGGTGTGATGTCTTGAGGGGGCGGGGCTATGACATCACAAGCTCCCAGCTCTAAGCATTCGGAACATTTTGTTCCAAACGCTGAACAGCGGAGTACCCCTTTAATTAGACAGCATTGTATTAGGGCCAAGTGGGATAGTGCATTAGATTTGACTTTACAGGTGCCCTGAGATGGGTCCAGAGGGATCCTCCCTATATTGGAATGGTGTTCTGTCTGGTTAAAGTTGATTTTTTTTATATTTTTTAAATCAACTGGTGCCAGAAAGTTAAACAGATTTATAAATTACTTCTATTAAAAAAAAATCTTAATCCTTCCAGTACTTATCAGCTGCTGTATACTACAGAGTAAATTATTTTCTCTTTTGGAACGCAGAGCTCTCTGCTGACATCATGACCACAGTGCTCTCTGCTGACATCTCTGTCCATTTTAGGAACTGTCCAGAGCAGCATATGTTTGCTATGGGAATAAAAAAAATCTTAATCCTTCCAGTACTTATTAGCTGCTGAATACTACAGAGAAAATTATTTTCTTTTTGGAACACAGAGTTCTCTGCTGACATCACGACCACAGTGCTCTCTGCTGACATCTCTGTCCATTTTAGGAACTGTCCAGAGCAGCATATGTTTGCTATGGGGATTTTCTCCTACTCTGGACAGTTCCTAAAATGGACAGAGATGTCAGCAGAGAGCACTGTGCTTGTGATGTCAGCAGAGAGCTCTGCGTTCCAAAAAGAAAATAATTTCCTCTGTAGTATTCAGCAGCTAATAAGTACTGGAAGGGATTAAAGGGGTACTCCGGCGCTTAGACATCTTATCCCCTATCCAAAGGATAGGGGATAAGATGCCTGGTCGCGGGGGTCCCACCGCTGGGGACCCCCATGATCTTGCATGCAGCACCCCAGTTAAAATCAGTCCCCAGAGCATGTTCACTCCGGATCTGATTACCGGCGACCGCGGGGCCGCCCCCGTGTGATGTCACGCTCCGCCCCTCAATGCAATCCTATGGGAGGGGTCGTGACAGCTGGCGGCGTGACGTCACGCGCCGCCTGCCCCCTGGTCACCGGTAATCAAATCCGGAGCGAACATGCTCCAGGGACTGATTATAACTGGGGTGCTGCATGCAAGATCATGGGGGGTCCCCAGTGGCGGGACCCCCGCGACCAGGCATCTTATCCCCTATCCTTTGGATCCTTTAAAATGTTTTAATAAAATTAATTTGCAAATCTGTTTTAACTTTCTGGCACCAGTTGATTAAAAAAAAAAATTTAGTTTTCCACCGGAGTACCCCTTTAACTTTCTGTGTGCATAATCATGTGATTAAAAATGATCATTCTTTTGTAAATCTTTTGGTGTGCGCTATATATTGTGTACTTCTTTTTCTTTGTTGCTTTGTGTATATTTTGGTACACGTGGTAGCACCCTTGAGTATTGGTGTGGATTGAGGCCGCCTACTGCATTGTGTCTCCAGCTGTTTCAAAGCTAGTTTTGCAAAACGGAGAACTTTAATAGTATTATGAAAAGTATAACAAGTTCTGATTATTATTATTATACATTTTTTTTTTTTTTTTTTTTTTTAGAAACAAAGAATGCCCCACATGCAGGAAGAAGCTGGTCTCTAAACGTTCCCTCCGCCCAGATCCGAATTTTGATGCTTTAATCTCCAAGATCTACCCCAGCAGAGACGAGTACGAAGCGCATCAGGACCGCGTTCTAGCGAAGCTCAGTCGGCTTCACAACCAGCAGGCTCTGAGCAGCAGCATCGAGGAAGGCCTCAAAATGCAAGCCATGAACAGGTAGACTGACGGTCCTGACCAGGAGGGCTCAGAGAGGCCACGGCGTATGTCCGTACATTGTAATAGTTGCCCCTTTGCCTATACTAGGGCGCAGAGAGTGCGGAAACACCAGCAAGAGTCGGACAACACCACGTTCAGCGGCGGAGAAGACAACTGCGACAGCCGCTCACACGTCAGCAACCCGTCCGTGCACAGCAACCAGGAGGCAGGACCGAGCCGCAAGAGATCCCGAGCCTCCGAGGATTCTGGGGCGGAGCCAGACATGTCACATGACGGTGGGGTGAGGAGTCCGGATCCGCAAGGAGTAGGCGAAGCAGGCAGCGAAATTGAGCTGGTGTTTAGGGCGCATCCTCTGCTGGTGGAGAAAGATGGCTACAGCCAAACCAGGTGACGCTTCTGATCAGGGAGTTGGTTTAAAACTCGTCGTACCACTTCCCCCAAAAACTGCACCATCCTTGTATTCTTATGGATTTAAAGGGGTACTCCGGTACTAAACAACTTATCCCCTCTCCTGCGAATAAGGGATAAGTGTCTGATCATGGGGGTCCGACCACTGGGATTCCCGCGATCTCCTGCTTGGCTCCCTGGCTTTCCCCATGCACAAAGCTATGTCTACCCCCGCACCGTGTGGATAGGGGATAAGTGGTTTAGCACTGGAGTACCCCTTTAATTTTAATGTAGCAGAGCTGCAGTACCAGACATAGCCTATGGGCATGAATGGTGAAGTTAATGGGGGCAAACTTTTTCCTATCTTTTCCTATCTCTCTTGCATCTATATTGTGAAATATGCTGTTACGTTTCCCTTTGTTCTGGTCATAGTACTTTGGGGTTTGCAGTACTGGGGTTCCTATATACTAGTCCCGAGGTCCAGGGACAAACATGCTCCATGTTGATGACGGTATGTGGCACCTCCTTTCTTAAAAAATCTTTAAAAAAAAAAAAAACTCTCGGCCAAGATGGTTTTCAGATGCTATAATCTACCACAGGTCAGTCCTGGTGAACCAATGAATGTCTGACGTGAGAGCGGACGCTTTATTGGGGTAACCTCAGCTCCCTTACACTCCGGGCTCACAGATGCTCTGAATGATGCGGAGCCTTTTATATTGAGATTCCTCCGTCTCTCCCATGGGAGGACTCTGCTCAGATTTGCAGGTTTTGACCAATTCTTCCTTCCTCCAGGTTTGTAAAGACCACAGCAAACGCCACGGTCGATCATCTTTCCAAGTATTTGGCCCTTCGCATCGCCCTGGAGGAGCAAGCACAAAGAGGCGGAGCAGACGGCGTGACCCTGGGGGAGGTCAGCGAGAAGCAGTATACAATATATATCTGTGCAGGGGCCGCAGGAGGACAATACACAGTGAGTATATTATGTATAGGAAGGATATATAGATGTCTGTGCTCACCTAACGCTGTTTTTTAAGCCCGTCTGACCCATTTGCATTTACATCATAGGTAGAGCGACTGAGTATGGTTTTCACTTGGGTGCTTGGCCTGGGCCATACCCGCCTATCAGCAGCCGACACCAGCCAGTAATGACCGACATTAGAGATCGATCCGATGCCAGTCATTTTACTGTTCAAATGCTGTGATCAATAGCAATTGCGGCATTTAAAGGGGTACTCCGCTGCCCCAGTGTTTGGAACATTTTGTTCCCAACGCTTGGAGCAGGTGGCGGAGGTCGTGGCGTCATGGTCACGCCCCCTCAATGCAAGTCTATGGGAGGGGGCGTGGCGGACGCCACGCCACCTCCCATAGACTTGCATTGAAGGGGCGTGGCATGACATCATGAAGGGGATGACCATGACGTCACGACCCCTGCCGCCCGCACCCAACATTCTAAACGAATACCTGGTGCTGCACAGAGATGGAGGGAGTCCCAGCTGCCGGACCCCCGCGATCAGACATCTTATCCCCTATCCTTTGCATAGGGGATAATATGTCTAGGGGGTGGAGTTCCCCTTTAAACCATTTTTGCTGGGCATTCCTGGATTCTAGTGGTCCAATCGGCACCCCGTGATCTTTTTGGGGCAGCCCAAGTCTGAACCAATAGAGCATCCATCGAATAGATACATGTAATGTATTACATTGCTTTATAGAAGTTATCTAGCAATTGCTTTTAAAAGACCCCTGGGGGCTAAAAAAAAATGTTAGAGTACCTGCCACCAAACTAAACTTTTAATATATTGTTCCTTATGTAATTATAAGACACCTTGCTATTTACTTGATGTTAAAATTATCAGCCTTTATATGTCTTTAATGTGATTGAAAAAAATGGCCACTAGGTGGCTCTGTTCTGTTCCCTTCGCAAGTCAAACAGTTAGTTTGGTCTCCTCCCGGCCTGGCAGGAGACCAAACACAGGAAGTGCGTGTGGAGGGGGCATGGTGAGGTGACTTTGTGCCTGCTGGGGAACGCCCACTTTCTCCTACCAGGAGCTCACACAATGTGAGCAAGGGGAACGGTATGATACACAGCTTTTTAAAGCTCAGAATTTTTTTTATTTATTTTAAAGGCAGGAGGGGTGTTAGGTGTAGTTAGGGAATATAATCTGAGGTAGTTTAGAAAATATGGTTTGATGACAGGTACTATAAATAACTAAATATAACAAAAAAAAAAATCCATCCCAGAAAGAATTAAATAAAAAGTAATAAAGTTAAAATTTATGCAGAAAAAAATAACGGTGCAAAAAATGATCCCTCAAACAGCTCCGTAGGGGGGAAAATAAAAAAGTTATAGGTGTCAGAATATTATGGTAATGCATAGATTATATAAATATTAAAGGAGATGTCCGGCGCAGACTTTTTCTATTCCATCCTGCCCGAGCAGCATAAAAAGACAAAACAAACTTTCACTTACCTCCATATGTTCCCCCGGAGCTCCACAACATCTGATTGGTCGGCCGGGCTGTTTACTTCCTATTTCCTTTAGTCCAGGACATCACATGGCGCTTCAGCCTATCACCGGCCGAGGCGGGACATCACTGGGGCCGGTGATAGGCTGAAGCGCCATGTGATGTCCTGGACTAAAGGAAATAGGAAGCAGACAGCCCGGCCGACCAATCAGATGTTGCGGAGCTCCGGGGGAACATATGGAGGTAAGTGAAAGTTTGTTTTGTCTTTTTATGCTGCTCGGGCAGGATGGAATAGAAAAAGTCTGCGCCGGACATCTCCTTTAATATTGCAAAAATGATTGCCCCAGAAAACACTATTTAAATGTTGTTGTTTTTTTTTTGTTTTTGTTTTTTTTTTTCCAATTTTGGTCTAAAATTTTTTTTTTTCTGGCTTTATAATAGATTATATAGGAATATAAAGGGTCTCAGTAAAAAGTACAAATTGCCCCACAATGTCAGGAACATTGTTTACATTTTGATACATACATTTTTTATCTTTTTCATCCCCTCCTCAGACGCTGAACGGTTCATTAACGCTTGAGTTGGTCAATGAGAAGTATTGGAAGGTGAGCAAACCCCTGGAGCTGTACTACGCCCCAACCAAGGAGCAGAAGTAACGGTGACCCCCAGACGGTGTGGGGAGATGGACTGGAGAAAACAAATAAGACTGATGTTTCTACTGTGTGAAGGCAACAGCAGCCATTTTGGGAGCGCGCAGCAGACTGGGTAGAGACCCTCGAGTACAGTGGAGGCCAACGTTGTGAAGACACCACCCCACCTGCCCCCCCCCCCGCACAGTGAAGAGGGTGTGACAGCCCACCCTGGTGAAGGAGCACAATGTAACAGAGTGACGTGATGGACCCCGCCATGTCATGGGCAGCTTCGCTTCTCTAACCTGCTTCATAAGTGTCACCACAGCGACCCGCCCGCGCGTCCGGCGCACATTCCACTTGTGTCCCGTCAGCGGGCCGAGTCCTCGCCATCCTCATCCATTGTGCTCCTCGGTTTTTTTGTGTGGGATCTCTAATTTATATGACATATATATATATATATACTATATTCTGCTGGTATTTTCCTAAGATTGTAATAGTTTTTATACTAGATCCATTTACTTTTTAGAATTTTCTTTGCTTTTTTTTTTTGTGTTTAGGAAAACGAGCAGCGGCAGCAGCAATATATTACTTTCTCTACCCAGTCTGAAGTTGTGTTTGATGTTCTTCACTAGAGATGAGCGAACTTACAGTAAATTCGATTCGTCACGAACTTCTCGGCTCGGCAGTTGATGACTTTTTCTGCATAAATGAGTTTAGCTTTCCGGTGCTCCGGTGGGCTGGAAAAGGTGGATACAGTCCTAGGAAAGAGTCTCCTAGGACTGTATCCACCTTTTCCAGCCCACCGGAGCATCTGAAAGCTGAACTAATTTATGCAGAAAAAGTCATCAACTGCCGAGCCGAGAAGTTCGTGACGAATCGAATTCACTGTAAGTTCGCTCATCTCTATTCTTCACCAGATAATGGGTGTCAGTCGCCGGGGCACCTGCTTTATGTTTGCTGGCCATACGCAATGGTTTAAACTCAGCCCAACCCTAATTGTAGCAGGATTGGCTGACATTTAATCACTTAAAGGGGTACTCCACTTGAAAACATTAATTTGATTAACTTGGTGCATGAAAGTTAAACAGATTTGTAAATTACTTCTATTTAAAAATCTTAATCCTTCCAGTACTTATCAGCTGATCAGCTGCTGTACTTATCGTGCTACAGGAAGTCCCTTTCTTTTTGAATTTCCTTTCTGTCTTACCACAGTGCTCGCTGCTTACACCTCTGTCCAGAGTAGGAGCAAATCCCCCATAGCAAACCTCTCCTGCTCTGGACAGTTCCTGACATGGACAGAGGTGTCAGCAGAGAGCACTGTGGTCAGACAGAAAGGAAATTGAAAAATAAAAGAACTTCCTGTGAAGCATACAGCAGCTGATAAGTACTGGAAAGATTAAGATTTTTAAATAAGAAGTAATTTACAAATCTGTATAATTTTCTGGCATCAGTTGATTAAAAAAATATTGTTTTCTAGTGGAGTAAAGGGGTACTCCGGTGGAAAACTTTTTTTTATTTTTTTTTTAATCAACTGGTGCCAGAAAGTTAAACAGATTTTAAAATTATTTCTAATTAAAAAATATTAATCCTTCCAGTACTTATTAGCTGCTGAATACAACAGAGGAAATTATTTTCTTTTTGGAACACAGAGCTCTCTGCTGACATCACGAGCACAGTGCTCTCTGCTGACATCTCTGTACATTTTAAGTACTGTCCAGAGTAGGAGAAAATCCTCATAGAAAACATATGCTGCTCTGGACAGGTCCTAAAATGGACAGAGATGTCAGCAGAGAGCATTGTGCTCGTGATGTCAGCAGAGAGCTCTGTGTTCCAAAAAAAAAAAAAGAATTTCCTCTTTAGTATTCAGCAGCTAATAAGTACTGGAAGGATTCAGATTTTTTAATAGAAGTAATTTACATATCTGTTCTGGCACCAGTTGATAAAAAAAAAAAAAAGTTTTCTACCGGAGTACCTCTTTAACTTTTCCTTTCCTTGCCTTTGGCTGTCCGGGCATGCTGGGAGTTATAGTTTTTGCAACAGCTGGAGGCCCCCTGGTTGGGAAACACTGCTGTCTTTTGGCCTGTGATTGGTTGAGGGAGAATCTCATCAGCAGGCAGAAAAGACAAGAATGGGGGGGGGCTGAAGGAAGCTGCAGGGTACTGGGTTAGGTAAGTATGATGCTTAGCTGGCAGAGTAGAGCCTAGTCAGGAAAACGGGCAAACTGCTGAATAGAGTGACTGTGACAGTTTGTTCTAGTGATAGGTGAAGGTCTCAACTCCTGAACCACCACCGATCACAACGTTTGACATGCGGATTTTCACAGCGGATCCGCCGCTGAAGGACCTCCTATATGCTGCCTTTATATGTGCCTGCTTGGAGCGGCAATACGCCGCTACGAGCAGACACACTGCGATGTGCGCATGCGCAGTATACTCTCACATTGCGGCAGCTCTCGGCCTAGCTCATTGAGCAGGGGAAGCAGCCGCGATGTGTGTGAGTACACTGCGCATGCGTGGCGACTCGCACATCGCAGTGTGTCTGCTCGGAGTGGCTTATTGCCGCTCGGAGCAGGCACATTTAAGGGAACCATACAGAAGTCCTTTAGCGGCGGATCTGCAGTGTAAAATATGCTGTAAATCCGCACGTGTGAACTCACACTTAAAAGGATTTATTCCTCTGCAGCATTCACTTCCAAATCTTAGCCAGCTAACGAGCGACATTCAAGACGGTCTCTCTAGAGACAAAATGTCATGAAAAAGTCCATGGGGGAGATTTATCAAAACCTGCCCAGAAGAAAAGTCGCCCATAGCAACCAATCAGATCGTTTCTTTCATTTTTAACAAGGCCTCTGCAAAATGAATGAAGCAATCTGATTGGTTGCTATGGGCGACTGAGCAACTTCCCCTCTAGGCAGGTTTTGATAAATCTTCCCCCCCAGGACTCTTATTAGATTAGTGTTGAGCACGAATATTCGTAATGCGAATTTCTATTGCGAATATCGGCACTTCGCGATTTCACGAATATTTAAAATATAGTGCTATATATTCGTAATGACGAATATTTTTTTTTCACATGCAAAATTTTGTATGTTTTTGTTTTTTCACAACATTTTCTTTATTTGAATTTTGATGCAAATTTTCGCATGGAAAAAAAAAAGTGAATGAACATAGCGAATATGCGAATTTCACCAACATAGGACGAATAATCGTCAACATTTATTCAAGAAACATTGTGAATTTGAATATGGCCCCTGCTGCTCATCACTATGTTAGATTTGTATCAGCAAGATCAACTCTCCGGTGGTTCTGGCCATCTCTACTGCTGCTAGGAGGGCTTTGTGGCTTTAAGAATGGAAGGGGATATTTCCTACAAGAATCACTTCTGTTCTCTGCCGTTTCAACCGGGCAACATTTTTGGGCAATAACTACACTCCATCTTGAAAGCCCAAAGAAGGGAGTTGCCTTACCTCAAACACACAGGAATAGGTAATTTTGTAGCCAATAAAATAGGTCCCCTAGGAAACCTTGCCGATGTAGCAAACAATTTACTTACCGAAATCTTAATTTCCTGAAGTCTGTAGGCAGCACAGTTAGGCTATGTTCACCTGTCGGAATCTCTGTGCAGAATTCAAAGGGATTCTGCTGCGCAGTGCACACATTGGGAGTTCTGATTCCAGTGTCCGCAAAAAGAATGAACGGGGGAGATTTATCTAAACCAATCAGATCGCTTCTTTCATTTTGCAGAGGCCTTGTTAAAAATGAAAGAAGTGATCTGATTGGTTGCTATGGGCATCTTTTCCTCTGGTCAGGTTTTGATAAATCTCCCTTTGTGAGGACACAAAAGGCGCAGTCCAGAGTGGTCCTAGCACTAGCATATTATGCTGGCGCCCGCAGTCTGCTGAATGTTTGCACAAAGATTTTCCGTGTGGACATTCCTATGTATGAACATGTCTGTTAGGCGCTAGGTTAAAGCCCCCTAGGTACAATCACACAGAGACTGATTAATTAGCAATAGATCAATTAACTGCTTACTTATAAACCCGATCACCAAAAAAGAAGCCAGTGTATTTATTTATATATAGCAATAAGAAGCTATTGCTGGTGGGAAGCTTGTGCTGCCTATGGACTCCAGGAAAGACTAAATTTAATTTGTTAATTTGTTTTCCCTTAGTATCCTTAGCAGCACAATAACAAATGGGACTTGATTGACTAATCTGTAATGCAGTGTTTCCCAACCAGGGTGCCTACAGGTGTTGCAAAACTACAACTCCCAGCATGCCTGTGCTGCCTATGGACTCCAGGAAAGACTACATTTCATTTGTTTTCACTTAGTATCCTTAGCAGCACAATAACAGATGGGACTTGAATGACTAACCTGTAATGCAGTGTTTCCCAACCAGGGTGCCTACAGGTGTTGCAAAACTACAACTCCCAGCATGCCTGTGCTGCCTATGGACTCCAGGAAAGACTAAATTTCATTTGTTTTCACTTAGTATCCTTAGCAGCACAATAACAAATGGGACTTGATTGACTCATCTGTAATGCAGTGTTTCCCAACCAGGGTGCCTCCAGGTGTTGCAAAACTACAACTCCCAGCATGCCTGTGCTGCCTATGGACTCCAGGAAAGACTACATTTCATTTGTTTTCACTTAGTATCCTTAGCAGCACAATAACAGATGGGACTTGAATGACTAACCTGTAATGCAGTGTTTCCCAACCAGGGTGCCTCCAGGTGTTGCAAAACTACAACTCCCAGCATGCCTGTGCTGCCTATGGACTCCAGGAAAGACTACATTTCATTTGTTTTCACTTAGTATCCTTAGCAGCACAATAACAGATGGGACTTGAATGACTAACCTGTAATGCAGTGTTTCCCAACAAGGGTGCCTCCAGGTGTAGCAAAGCTACAACTCCCAGCATGCCTGGACAGCCAAAGGCTGTCCAGGAATGCTGGGAGTTGTAGTTTTGCAACATCTGGAGGCACCCTGGTTGGGAAACACTGCTGTAATGTTTGACAAATGTGGGTGACATTACATATTTGATCCAATGGAACATGCTCCAACTAAGCCTAGGAGTCGGCAATGGAAGAACCCTTTAAATGCAAAGCAGATTGCGTGGCATAAAGTAAGGAACATTTTCTAACATTCTCCATTTTGTTAAATGCAATTTAGGAAAGAAGGGGGAGATTTATCAAAACCTGTGCAGAGGAAAAGTTGACCAGTTGCCCATAGCAACCAATCAGATGGCTTCTTTCATTTTGCAGAGGCCTTGTTAAAAATGAAAGAAGCGATCAGATTGGTTGCTATGGGCAACTCAGCAATGTTTCCTCTGGACAGGTTTTGATAAATCTCCCCCGAAATGTATGTAATAGGTCCCCCCCAGTTCCATATTCCTGGATTTCCTCAGCACACAAAGAGTTAAGTCTTAGCTCCGCCCTATTGGACACAACAGAAGCAATCACATAATTAACTACTTCCGAACCTCCATAGAAGAGAATCAGGACCCTTAGGCCCAGGTTCACACTACGGAATCTCCGGGCAGAAAATTTCCGACCGGAGAATCCGAGTGCGGCCAGCGCCGTCTGAATCAGTCGGCGCTAGGACCGTGCGGACACTGCAGTCTCCAATAGACTCCGCGAGTATTTCTGCCTGAGGAATGAGCAACGCCATTCTTCAGGCAGAAATTTCCAAGCGGATTTTCCGTTCACAAATTCCAAAGTGTGAATTTGTATATGGAAACCCATTCGCTATACAGTACATTTTAGTAAGCGGAATTTCAGGCGGAAATTGCGTAGTGTGAACTTCGCCTTACACACTGTGGTGGGAGGGGAGAGATTTACCAAAACCTGTCCAGAGGAAAAGTTGACCAGTCGCCCATAGCAACCAATCAGATCGCTTCTTTCATTTTTAGCAAGGCCACTGCAAAATGAAAGCAGCGATCTGATTGGTTGCTATGGGCAACTGGTCAACTTTTCCTCTGGACGGGTTTTGGTAAATCTCTCCCTGTGTTTTTTTTATTCGGTCCTATTAGAAGTTACTTGGATAACATAAGTGATTCCTGTCCCGGCACCAAAATGGCCATGGAGAGGGTATGAACTGAGACACCGGCAGCCGACTACTGACATCGGGGGAGATTTATCAAAACCTGTGGAAAGCAAGAGTGGTGCAGTTAGGGCTGGGCGGTATATACCGGTTCATACCGAATTCCGAAATTTTTGTGCCGCACGATATGAATTTTAACCCATACCGCAATACTGGTTTGGCCCCTCCCCCTCGAGATTGAATGAATTGTCAACCCAGCGCTGCGCTATCCCCATCGGGGTACTACTCACATATCACCCGCAAGCGATGCCCTCCTTGTCCTCCTGTTTGTTGCGGCCGCCGGCGCTGACACTCTAAACCATAGTAGAATAGGTTTGCTATGGGGATTCGCTTCTACTCTGGACAGTTCCCGAGACAGGTGTCATCAGAGAGCACTTAGACAGAAAAGAACAACTCCACTTCAGCAGCTCATAAGTACTGAAAGGATTAAGATTTTTTTTTAATAGAAGTAATTTACAAATCTGTTTAACTTTCTGGAGCCAGTTAAGATATGTGTGTGTGTATATATATAACGTTTTTTCCTTGATATCCCCTTTAAATCAGCATTTGCCCAATCTGGGTCTCTCCATCTGTCGAAAAACTACAACTCTCATCTTGCTCTGACAACCTTCTGGAGTTGTAGTTTTATAAAAGTTGGCGAGCCAGGGGTTGGGTAACATTTCATTGGTAAAGTGGTCTCCAAACGGTGGCCCTACAGATGTTGCAAAACTACAACTCCCAGCATGCCCGGACAGCCGTTGGCTGTCCGGGCATGCTGGGAGTTGTAGTTTTACAACATCTGGAGGTCCGCAGATTGCAAACCACTGCTCTATACTGTATCCCTATGCCCGGGCTGCAACAGGTAAACAAAATAAACTTTAACTCACCTTCCCCCGTCGGTCCGGACCTGCTTCCTAGGGAATGGAACGTCGGACAGACGTCAGCCTATCACCGGCCGCAGCGATGTTCCGCCTCGGCTGGTGATAGGTTGAGCGCACTGTCATGTAAGAAGGCGGCTTCTTAAGGCAGTGGGCTCAGCCTATCACCGGCTGAGGCGGAACATCGCTGCGCGAGGTGATAGGCTGACGTCTGTCCGACATTCCCGTCCCCAGCGTAAGGCCGACGTCGGAACATGCGTTAGTTTTATTTTGATTACCTTTTGCAGCCCGGGCATAGGGATTCCGCACAGTGACAGCGCCAGCGGCCGCAACAAACAGCCGGACCAGGAGGCAGCACTTGCGGGTGATGTGAGTAGTACCCCGATGGGGGGGGGGATACCGTTATATACCGTGGAACCGCCATAAGTTACAAAAATACCGCGATACACATATTTGGCCATACCGCCCAGCCCTAGGTGTAGTTGCGCATGGCAACCAATCAAATCGCTTTTTTCATTTTTCACAGGTGTCTTTAAACGTTAAAGAAACAATCTGATTGGTTGCCATAGGCAACTGCACCACTTATCCTCCGGACAGATTTTGATAAATCTCCCCCATGGTGTGCAGAGAGGCTTGTGCTTCCGGGTCATAGCCCCTTGACCTTTTAAGTGCTGTAGCTCTCCCCTTAGGTGTGATCTCGCGAGATTTCGCGAGTAGTCACGCCGGCTCTGGGGGGGGGCGGAGTTTTGGCAGGTAATTTAAAAAGCCCTTGGTCTCTGATGGTCTCTGCTCGTTCCTGACAGCAGAGATCAAGGTGAGTGATCAGCAGCACAGCCTGCACTTCTGTGCGCCACAGGTAAACTTTTTGGCTTAGTCCTGCCTTGTTTTCTCCATTCAGATGTCCGGCTATGTGGAAAGTGGGAAGAAAAGCAGGAAATCTCATCATAGGGAATGCCAGAGCTGTAGGCAGCCGCTCCCTGACGACTATATTCAGGACCGCTGTACTCTCTGCGGTCCTGGCAGAGTATCATCTCCCAACACAGATACCAGACATTTTATTCAGTGGTTTAAATCCCAAATGTCTTCAACCTTTGGGAAAACGATTTCTTCTACACGTTCCGCGCCTTGCTCCAGAAAACGCAAAAGAAGATCATGTCCGGTGGTGGTGCCGCCATCGTCCACCTCTTCTTCAACAAAACCAGAGAGAGCAGTTTCTGTTTCCTCATCGGACGATGAGGGTGAAGATCATAACCTATTTGACCAGTCAAAAACGCCTAAACTGGTCAAGGCTGTAAAAGGTGCGGTGGAGTCTGGGAAGGCTTCCAACCTGCCTAAGAAAAATCTACCCTTCTTTTTTCCTCGTAATGAGAACAGGAACTTACCTGTTCACCCGGTAATTTCCAAGATGTTGGTCGAAGGATGGGAGAAGCCAGAAAGAAAACTGGATCTGGGGTCCCGCTTTAAGTCTCTGTATCGGGTGGATCCATCGGTGATGGAAAAATGGGAAAACCCTCCTAAGCCCGACCTGCCAGTGGTTAAGCTGGTGTCGAAGGCGATCTTTCCTTCTGAGGAGTATACGAAATTGAAGGAACCCATGGACCGTAAAGCAGACTCTTTATTGAAAAATTCTTACGTCATTTCGGCTTCAGCCTGTAAAGTCGCTATGGCGGCTGTCCCGGTCTCCAGAGCTCTACGCATCTGGCTCAGTCAGATTACTCGAGACTTACAAGATGGTGTGCCAAGAGAGGACATTATTAAAAATATGGCCCTATTACAATCGGCGTCGAGTTTTCTTGCTGACGCTCATGTGGATTCTTTAAGACTGGCTGCAAAAAATTTGGCGGTGGCAAACTCCGCTAGAAGGGCGCTCTGGATCAAAGCTTGGTCCGGGGATACCCGCTTAAAAAACTACTTATGCTCATTGCCCTTTCAACCGGAGAGTATGTTCGGTACTCAGCTTGAGGACTTTATTAAATCCCTTTGGGAGTATGAGGAGGCGGAGTTGCCTCAGCCGAAAAAGAAGCCTTCTTTCCGGCCCTTTTGGTCCAGGTCTCGTCGCTACCCTAAAAATAGGAGGTGATGTTCGGGCAAACAACAAGGGAGAAGACCCCGAGGAAATTTCCAGAGAACTGAATGAGATCTGCAAATCTGCCACATGGTCTACTGTGTGCTGCCTGAGGACCTCCAGGAAGAGGAAAATACTTGCCAAAATATTCTTTTCCTGTAGGTGGCACAGCACCCCTCCCTTGAATAAATTGTTTGCTGCATAAGAACACTGTGTGAGGGTCCTGATTCTCTTTTTATGGAGGTTTCCAATGTAGTTAATTGTTTAATTTCTATGATTAATACTAATTCTGTTCTGTCCAATAAAGTGGGCGCTTTAGGCTGTGTGCTGCCTTCGGACCACAGGAAAAACAAATTTCAGTAAGAATTTTCCTCATATATGGTGGCTCCTAGCCTGAGAGTGCTTGTGATTCACTAATGGAGTGTTTCCCAACCAGGGTGCCCCCAGTGACTACAAAACTACAACTCCTAGCATGCCCGGACAGCTGAAGGCTGAGAATTGTAGTTTTCCTACAGCAGGAGGCACCCTGGTTGGAAAACTGCTGCGGGACGCAGACCCGAGTGGGGACCCAGAACTATATCCTATCGGATATTTGGAGTATTTAAAAAAAATAATATATATATATATACAGTGATCCCTTAACTTAGAATGGCCTCAACATATAATAGTTTCAACATACAATGGTCTTTTCTGGACCATTGTAAGTTGAAACCAGACTCAACATACAATGTTACGGACAGTCAAGATCTGTGAAACGTGTCAATGGCTGGAAGAAACGACCAATCAGTATGGGCATTCTATGGTAAAACCCCTGTATTACTGAAGCGTATGCACTGACTGATGTCTAGTAGCGCCCCCTACAGTACAGGGAGGTATTACATGTTCTGTACATTTTACCTGTACCAGGGTTACCTGCTCCTCTGGACACCAGGTGAGGGCGGCTCCATGTTACTTTTTTAGGACATTGTGTACTGTACAGGACCCTGAAGAAGCTCCTGTCCTCTACATAGACCAGTGTTTACCAAGCAGGGTGCCCCCAGCTGTTGCAAAACTACAACTCCCAGCATGCCCGGACAGCCGAAGGCTGTCCGGGCATGCTGGGAGTTGTAGTTTTGCAACAGCTGGGGGCTCCATGCTTGTAAAACACGGACATAGACAGTGATTACAGCTCCCAGCAGATCTTTCTTACTTTTATATGTAAGGATTTGCTTTATCTATATTAGTTATCTAATTATTTTTCTTTAATTCTCACTTTTTCCTAATTTTTTTGCATGACAATTTTGGTGGCTTCAGAACCAATTACCAGATTTCCATAGAGTTCTGGTCTCAACATACAATGGTTTCAACATACAATGGTCGACCCGGAACCAATTAATATTGTAACTTGAGGGACCACTGTGTATATATATATATATATATATATATATATATATATATATATATATATATATATACACACACCTAAAAATGTAAGTTTTAATGAGGTCAATGGACAAGTACCAGGATGGTGATGAAGTTTGTCAGGTAGGGCTTAAAGGAGAACTCTAGCCAAAACTAACTTATCTGCTATCCACAGGATAAGTAGCTGATCCGACTGCTGGGACCCACAAGATCTCCAAAACGGAACCCGGCACTCAGTGTGGAGCGTGTGCTGCAGATGGCACACGCTCCATACATTTCTATGGGGGCTCCGAAGAGACCCGAGTACAGCACTTGGGCATCATTGGCTCCCATAGAAATAAATGGAGCGGGTGACGTCCACCAGTAGCTGACGTGCGCTACTCACTAAGAGACTCGGGGGTCACATTCCGGAGATCACGGGCGTCCGTCCAGCTACTTATCCCCTTTCCTTATCCTAGGGGATGAGTTAGTTTTGACTAGAGTTCTCCTTTAAGTTTTTAGAAGCACTGAAACGATTTGATAAACTGACTGTAGGAGAACAAATTCTGCAACTGAGCGTAAATGGAGAGAATTACACCTTTTAGGGTGCGTTCCCATCTGGCATATACGCAGCGTATTTCACGCTGCGCAAAATTTGCGGCAGCAGCTGGAATTACGCTGCATATTCCTCTCTCACTATATACATACAGGGCTTTCCGGTGGCAGCGTATATAGTGAGCGAGGAATACACAGCGTATTTCCCGCTGCTGCCGCAGGGTAAATTCACACGGACGATCACGGATTACCAGCGTATTTGCTGCAGCAGATTTTGCTACCATTGACTTCTTATTAAAATCTGCAAATCTGCCTCTATTACTCATTTTCTTCTGACCCATTGAAGTGACTGTTAGGCTAAGTTTCGACTTGGTGGTTTTGTGCAAAAAAAAAAAAAAAAAAACGCTAAGAAAAATGCCATATCTGCCGCATGGCGTTTTTTCAGTCAAAAATTTGCTGCGGCCAGATGTTAGATGTAAATGAATGAGAAATCGCAAAAAAAAAAAATCCACTTGGGTTTTTTTTTTTTTTTCGTGTTTTTTCACAATTTTTTAAATTTATTTATTTTTTATTTTTTTAGCTCCTTGGCAGTTTTTCCAAATTGCAGCATGTTGAGCCTATGGCGTTGTTTGTGGGTTTTGCAGTTGGCTTTTTTTTTTTTGCCTTTTTTTCACCTGTGGAAAAAAAGGGTCTGTTCCCTGTAAAGGCTGGAAAAAGTGCCCAGGGGCCACAAAAACTGCAATTTCCACATAAATGAAAAAACACGAGTCGCAGGGAATTGCACTGGCTTTTTTTTTTTTTTTTTTTATGTGTGTTTTTCAAAAAAATATAAAAAAATAAAAAAAAAAGTCAAAACTTAGCCTTAGCATAATCAGCTGCAGATTTTCTGCACCAAATATGCTGTGGAAATTCTGCAGGTAATCCGCCCGTGTTAACGTGTACGTGTGAAAAGACCCTAATGGCGTATATACAGTATCCTAAGCAGATCTGAGGCGCAGGATTTGAAGTCATTTAGTTTAGTTTACAGCAGAAAATCGTGTGCATCAAATATGCAGGATACTGTATGTGTAAATAGACCCTAAAAGGTGTCTACTTTAAGCCCTTTACCGAAAAATAGATTTTAAGAGATCAGTCCAGAGTGGGATCTTGTTACACCATGCACAGGAGATTTCCCTTAACCCGAGAACAGTGTTTCCCAACCCGGGTGCCTCCAGCTGTTGCAAAACTACAACTCCCAGCATGCCCGGACAGCCGTTGGCTGTCCGGGCATGCTGGGAGTTGTAGTTTTGAAACAGCTGGAGACACCCTGGTAGAGAAACACTGCCCTAGAGGGTCTACTATTGGTCCGTAATGTCTTTATGACCTAAAGCAATGTTTTTTTTTTCAACCTTTTTCAGTTTGGGGCACTTTTTTTTTTAAACACTTTTATTGGTCCACTTAAGGGACTTAAAGGGGTACTCCGGTGAAAACCTTTTTTCTTTTAAATCAACTGGTGGCAGAAAGTTAAACATATTTGTAAATGACTTCTATTAAAAAATCTTAATCCTTCCAGTACTTATTAGCTGCTGAATGCTACAGAGGAAATTCCTTTCTTTTTGGAACACTGATGACATCACGAGCACAGTGCTCTCTGCTGACATCTCTGTCCATTTTAGCAACCATGCATAGCAGCTGTATGCTAAAGGCAGCATGTTGACTCAGTGGTTAGCACTGCTGCCTTGCAGTGCTGGGGACTTGGGTTCAAATCCCACTAAGGACAATAAATAAAGTGTTATTATTATTATAATAACATCAGCAGAGAGAACTGTGCTCATGATGTCAGCAGAGAGCTCTGTGTTCCAAAAAGAAAAGAATTTCCTCTGTAGTATTCAGCAGCTAATAAGTACAGGAAGGATTAAGATTTTTTAATAGAAGTAATTTACAAATATGTTTAACTTTCTGCCACCAGTTGATTTAAAAGAAAAAAGGTTTTCACCGGAGTACCCCTTTTAATTACAGATCAAGGCCATTCTATAGCGTAATCTGCACTCCATTGGTAGAGCCTGCTGCAGACAGGCTGTATTATATGCAGAGCCACAAAAGACGAGGAGGAAGAGGTAAGCCCTCCGACTACCTCTATAGTAGAATGCCCAACCCTCCCCCCCCCCTCATCCTTAAAGGGGTACTCCGGCACTTAGACATCTTATCCCCTATCCAAAGAGGATAAGATGCCTGATCGCGGGGGGTCCCGCCGCTGGGGACCCCTGTGATCTTGCACGCTGCACCCCAGTTAAAATCAGTCCCCGGAGCGTGTTCGCTCCGGGTCTGATTACCGGCGACCACAGGGCCAGCGACGTGTGACGTCACGCCTCCACCCCCGTGTGACATCACGCTCCGCCCCTCAATGCAAGCCTATGGGAGGGGGCATGACGGTCATCACGCCCCCTCCCATAGAATTGCATTGAGGGGGCGGAACTAAATGTACGGAACTAACAGTGTACGGAACTAAATGTTCTGAACGCTGGCTAGTGGAGTACCCGTTTAATGCCACAATGACAGACTAGATCCTTCATGTGTCATAAAGGGGTTATAGGGGTCTAGAAAGACTAGGATGTTTTTATGATTGTATATGTAAACCCTATCTTTTGTAGGCGATCTAGGGGGAGATTTATCAAAAACTGTGCAAAGGAAAAGTTGCCCATAGCAACCAATCAGATCGCTTCTTTCATTTTGCAGAGACCTTGTTAAAAATGAAAGAAGAAATCTGATTGGTTGCTATGGGCAGCTGGACAACTTTTCCTCAGGACAAGTCTTGATAAATCTCCCTCAGTGCCTATAATATAGAAAGCCATCATCTGGATGTCCTGGCCAACAATGAGGCGTCCTATGGAAGACGTGTGCTAGAGAGGGAGCAGTTGTGTAGTTCCCGCCCCTTCTTATTGCTGCTTATATCCGTTTCGATGTGCTGCTGCAGGACTTCATGGAAAGTTTAAATTTACTCAAACTTGCTAAAAAGTTAAATTCCCTGGACTACCCCCTTAGCACTCCTATTCACTGATTTATGACCTTGAAGCGGCGATGGAATTGTGACTTTCATAGAGGGGGTGTGGCCGTGATGTAACAACCCCGCCACCCGCACCCAATGTTCTAAACTAATGCCGGATGCTGCTCAGAGATCGCGGGGGTCCCACCGCTGGGTTCAGACATCTTATCGCAGATCATTTTGTATAGGGGATAAGATGTCTATGGGTGGAGTACCCCTTTAAAGTTTTAGGAGGTGAGGGACTCATGAGGGCTTTAGTACCCTTTGGGCACACACAGTAGTGTTCTGTTTGTGTTGTTGCCCTCCCCAATTTATTGTGTTTATAATTACCATATAAAGGGATGACAAGCCTTCTGAGAATGTTTGATTTAGAAATCTTATTATGGTACAACACGAGTTTTAGGTTTGGGCCAGGTGCACAGGCTGTTTTAGGGCATGCTGGGCGTTGTAGTTAGTAACTGCAACGCCCAGCATGTCTTGATGCAGCCTATAGCTCTGTAGGTGACCCAAAACTACAACTCTCAACATGTGGCACCACAACCTATTCATATTATATAGTGTATCAGGGCATGCTGGGTGTTGTAGTTTTGGGTCAGCTGCAGAGCCATAGGTTGTATCAGGGCATGCTGGGTGTTGTAGTTTTGGGTCAGCTGCAGAGCCATAGGTTGTATCAGGGCATGCTGGGTGTTGTAGTTTTGGGTCAGCTGCAGAGCCATAGGTTGTATCAGGGCATGCTGGGTGTTGCAGTTAGTAACTACAATGCCTATGGCTGCATTTCCCACCCTAGGCTTATACTCGAGTCAATGTTTTCCCAGGTTTTTTTGTGGTAAAATTCGGTGTCTCTGCTTATACTCGGTTCGGCTTATACTCTAGTATATACGGTACCCCTTTAAAGGGGTACTCTGCTGCTAGACATCTTATCCCCTATCCAAATTATGTTGACTGCGGTACCCCCCCAGCACAGGTTCCTGTGGCAGTGATTATGTCATCATGGCCACGCCCCCTCCATTCATGTCTATGGGAGGGGGGCATGGCGTCACGAACACTGCCTCCGAGTGTTATGAACAAAATGTTCAGAATGCTGGAGCACCGGAGTTCCCCTTTTAAAGAAACTGTTTTTCGGGGGTCCGATCAGTTTGCATGCCTGTCGGAGGAACCTACATGTCCCTGACTGATCTGCTGGTGCAGACTCTATCAGTAGATCGCCGATAACATTGTGTAATATAGAATTATTCCGTGTTAATCTAATGATTGCATATAAAAATCCCCTATGGGGTTTAAAGGGGCACTCCAGCGAACCTACCTCATCCCCTATCAACAGGCTTTGGGATAAGTGTCTGATCTCCTATATTAGCCTGGCTACTTACCAGTCCCCGGAATGCTTCAGAGAGAGAGGGGTGAGTGCCCACTCAGCCAATCGGGGTAACAATAAGAGTCTGAGTGCGGAGTACTTTTACTTTATTAGGGACACATTTACCATTTTAAATTAATTTAAAAACAATAGAAGACATTGCACACGAGACGGTAGTGTAGATCCTATGATACATTGCGTGACCATCCAGACGCCTCAGAAGTTCGGTTTATGTTTCTTGAGCTCGACCATCAGATGATGAAGATTTATTAATTCTGAGCAAACCGGAAGATTCCTGAGCGGGGGCTGGGAGAGGATCTTATGGAATCGGTGATAGTACTGGATCAGCTGCGTGAGCGCCCCCTGCAGGACAGAAAACGGGATCGGTAAAATCGCAGTATGTGACGTTTTAGCTGCGAGTCGCTCTATAACCACCAGGGGGGGTCAGATCTACTGATGAACAGCAAAGTATTGTCAGCAGCGCAGAGTATTTCAGGACGTACACAGATCAGTACCACGATTTGGAGTGCTGTCGTTAGACCTGTTTTTAGATGCCATACTATGGTTGCACTTAAAGGGTTACTCCGCTACCCAGCAGCCGGAACATTGAGTTCCCAACGCTGTGCGCGGGCTTCTGTGTTCACGACCGCCCCCCTTGTCACGTCACGTCCCGCCCCCCTCAATGCAAGTCTATGGGAGGTGGCGTGACGGCCGTCGCATCCTCTTCCCATAGACTTTCATTGAGGGGGCGGGACGTGACGTCACAAGGGGGGCGGTCGTGAACACGGAAGCCCGCACACAGCGTTGGGAACTCAGTGTTCCGGATGCTGGGGAGCGGAGTAACCCTTCCAGCTTTTGATGGGGACTGGGTGCGCCTTTTTTTTTTTTAACCCCTTATTGACCGCCGATATTCCTTTTTTACAGCGCACGATGGTCATTGAATATAGAACGGAGGAGTGTTTCCTGGATTTTCAAATTAGAGTTCCTTACCAGGGTGCCTCCAGCTGTTGCAAAACTACAACTCCCAGCATACCCGGACAGCCTTCGGCTGTCCGGGCATGCTGGGAATTGTAGTTTTGCAACAGCTGGAGGCACCCTGGTTGGGAAACACTGGTCTAAACCTAAAAAAAACAAAAAAATTTTTTTGCTACCAACTAATTAACTAACTAAATTACATCCCAAAATTTAAAAAAATCTTTTTTTTAAAAGAAATTAAAAATAAATACCGTATTTATCGGGGTATACCACGCACCCTCATTTTTCAAAGGAAATTTGGGTACAAAAGGTTATTAACCCAAATACCCTTGTTAAAATGAGGGGGCGATAAACTCTGTCCCCTGCGGTAACTGCAGGGGCTTCTGTGGGGCAAGTGTCCCACCGCAGTCGCCTGATTCCTTCCCCCCATCCCTGGCTTTCATATTTACCTGTCCTGGGGCGCGCTTCTGCAGGCTCCGGCGGCGTCCTGCGCTGTCGCTGTGCGCAATGATGGACGCTTTAAATCATTGAACCGCAGCGGCCAGAAAGAGTTTATCAGCGTATAACACGCAGATTTTAAAGGGGTACTCCGGTGAAAAACTTTTTTTTTTTAAATCGACTGGTGCCAGAAAGTTAAACAGATTTGTAAATTACTTTTATTAAAAATCTTAATCCTTCCAGTACTTTTTAGCAGCTGTATACTACAGAGGAATTTCTTTTTTGTCTTGTACACAGTGCTCTCTGCTGACACCTCTGTCCATATCAGGAACTGTCCAGAGAAGCACAGGTTATGCTATGGGGATTTTTTCCTGCTCTGGACAGTTCCTGATATGAACAGAGGGTTCAGCAGAGAGCACTGTGGACAAGACAAAAAAGAAATTCAGAAAGAAAAGTATTTCCTCTGTAGCATACAGCTGCTAAAAAGTACTGGAAGGATTAAGATTTTTTAATAGAAGTAATTTACAAATCTGTTTAACTTTCTGGCACCAGTTGATTTAAAAAAATGTTTTCCACTGGAGTACCCCTTTTTAAGCAAAAAATTTTAACTTAAAAAATGCTTGTTATATGCTGATAAATACGGTAAGCTAAAAAATATATATATATATTTTTTTTAAATTACATTCCAGAAAAAGTTTTTAATAATGAGCCAAGTCCCATTGGCACCAAAATGGTGCCGCAAAAAATGAGCCATCGTCAATAGATGGAAAAGTAAAAAAAAAAAGTAATCAGATCAGAAGAGGGCAGGTTTAAAGACTTTTTTTTTTTCGTACTGAGTTTTTAATTTTTTGTAAGTAGTAAAACCTCACAAAAATGACATCAATTGGAATTTCCGTAGCAGTAACATCTGCTGCAAAATCCCATTGAAATTGCGTCATGTGAACATAACCTTAGGAGGAGTTAAAAAAAAAAAACCGGCATAAATATTCATTGATTGGGGAGTTTTAAAAGAAGTATACAGACCCCAAAGGGAGGGTGACGGGTGCTGAGGGAAGAATGGGGGGGGGGGGGATGGAAAATAACACTGTGTCCATCCAAATAAGTGTCAGTTACCTGTTAAAGGGTGTTATCCAGGAGCAGAATACCAGAGCTTATTTCTTCCAAAAACAGCGCCTCCCTGTCCTCAGGTGGTATTACAATTCAATTGACTGTAACTGTGCTGCATTACCACACACAACCTGACTGGTAGTAGTGCTGGTTTTGGAAGAAGTTAGCTCTGTTTTCCTAATCCTTAAAGAGATACTTCGCTGCTCAGCATTTGGAACAAACTGTTCAGAACGCTAGAGCTGGCAGCTCGTGATGTCATAGCCCCGCCCCCTCATGACATCATGCCCCTCCCCTCAATGCAAGTCTATAGGAGGGGGCGTGACGGCAGTCACGCCCCCTACCATAGACTTGGATTGAGGGGGTGGGGCTATGATGTCACGAGCTCCCGGTGCAGACTCCAGCGTTCGGAACAGTTCGAGCAGCAGAGTACCCCTTTAATAACCCCATGAAGAGGCCCCCATCAGGTCCATATTGTACCTGTATTATGCTGGTGCCATTCTTGAAGTTGGTGAACGACCTCATGACGTCCTGACTCAGCATTTCTACCGCCTGTTTCCACGTGGAAGAGAAGCCTCGCACCAGAAGAGCCACGCGAGCTGAAAGAAATATATATATATCAACTGGCGCCAGAAAGTTAAACAGATTTGTAAATTACTTCTATTAAAAAACCTTAATCCTTTCAGTACTTATGAGCTGTTGAGTTGAGTCTGATGACACGTGTCTCGGGAACTGTCCCGAGTAGAAGCAAATCCCCATAGCAAACCTCTTCTACTCTGTGCAGTTCCCGAGACAAGCAGAGATGTCAGCAGAGAGCACTGTTGTCAGACAGAAAACAACAACTCAACTTCAGCAGCTGATAATTATTGGAAGGATTAAGATTTTTTTTAACAGAAGTAATTTAAAAATCTGTTCAACTTTCTGGAACCAGATGATATATAAAAAAAAAAAAAGAAATAAAAAAAAAAAAAGCTTTTTCCTGGAATACCCCTTTTAATGGCAGATTCCCTCTCCTAATATAGACGGTAGGTATCATGGCGTCACCCACCTTCCTCGCTCCTCAGCCGATCCTGCTGCCCCTTCTCTATAAGAGCTTCCGATTCTTTTACGAAGGCGATCATTCCCCCGAAAGATGGAGACAGGATCTCTTCTATGAACTCCTGATGTAGAGAGGATACATTAGCCCAGTGTATTCCAACCAGGGTGCCTCCAGCTGTGGCAAAACTACAACTCACAGCATGCCCGGAGTAATAGTTTTGCAACAGCTGGAGGCACACATTGACGGACATGGGGAGAACAGCCACAGGCTGCTACAATGTAAAAACCATCCTGTGACTGGGAAGGGATAGTAGAATGGGAGCTGTATACATCTGTATGCAGTCAGCTCCCCCTAGTGGCAGCTGCAGGTAGTGGATATAATAATGCTAGAGCAGTGTAACTGAACCAGGGTGCCTCCTGCTGTTGCAAAACTACAACTCCCAGCATGCCCGGACAGCCAACGGCTGTCCGGACATGCTGGGAGTTGTAGTTTTGCAACAGCTGGAGGCACCCTTGTTGGGAATGACTGCATTAGCCTAATAAAGAGCTGACCTGGGTCCGCGCCGTCAGGAGCTGCTGGAAACTTTCCACCTCTTTACTGTCAGAAGACGCCCGTTCCTTTAAATAAACGACAGGGAGAGCAATGATGGATGGAGCCAGAGGGGAGGCATAAGAAGAGGAGTATCAGGACGCCCGGCACTCACCATGAGGACGCCGAGCATCATGTCGTAGTTATTGATCAGGAAGATGAGCTGCTCCTTCCGAGACGAGAATTCAGCCGCCATCCTCAGGACAAAGTTCTCCACCTCCGACTGAAGTAACACGAGGAAGGAATTGGAGATTTGCTATATCCCTATATCCCAACACCATATATATATATATATAATCAATAATCTGTACCTGCAGATGGCCCAGGAGGACGTTCGTCTTCTCGTTTGGAAATGTCTGGTTTATGCTAACAATGGCCGAGGAGAACTCCGCATAACGTCTTGTTATCTGTGAGCGAGACAGAGAAATCTTAAATATATAATATTTTACATTACAATACATTACCCTGTACTGATCCTGTATTATACTCCAGAGCTGCACTCACTATTCTGCTGGTGAGGTCACTGTGTATATACATTACATTACTTATCCTGTACTGATCCTGAGTTATATCCTGTATTATACTCCAGAGCTGTACTCACTATTCTGCTGGTGAGGTCACTGTGTACATACATTACATTACTTATCCTGTACTGATCCTGAGTTATATCCTGTATTATACTCCAGAGCTGTACTCACTATTCTGCTGGTGGGGTCACTGTGTACATACATTACATTACTTATCCTGTACTGATCCTGAGTTATATCCTGTATTATACTCCAGAGCTGTACTCACTATTCTGCTGGTGGGGTCACTGTGTACATACATTACATTACTTATCCTGTACTGATCCTGAGTTATATCCTGTATTATACTCCAGAGCTGTACTCACTATTCTGCTGGTGAGGTCACTGTGTACATCCATTACATTACTTATCCTGTACTGATCCTGAGTTATATCCTGTATTATACTCCAGAGCTGTACTCACTATTCTGCTGGTGAGATCACTGTGTACATACATTACATTACTTATCCTGTACTGATCCTGAGTTATATCCTGTATTATACTCCAGAGCTGTACTCACTATTCTGCTGGTGAGGTCACTGTGTACATACATTACATTACTTATCCTGTACTGATCCTGAGTTATATCCTGTATTATACTCCAGAGCTGTACTCACTATTCTGCTGGTGAGATCACTGTGTACATACATTACATTACTTATCCTGTACTGATCCTGAGTTATATCCTGTATTATACTCCAGAGCTGTACTCACTATTCTGCTGGTGAGATCACTCTGTACATACATTACATTATTTATCCTGTACTGATCCTGAGTTATATCCTGTATTATACTCCAGAGCTGTACTCACTATTCTGCTGGTGAGGTCACTGTGTACATACATTACATTACTTATCCTGTAATGATCATGAGTTATATCCTGTATTATACCCCAGAGTTGTACTCACTATTCTGCTGGTGAGGTCACTGTGTACATACATTACATTACTTATCCTGTACTGATCCTGAGTTATATCCTGTATTATACTCCAGAGCTGTACTCACTATTCTGCTGGTGAGGTCACTGTGTACATACATTACATTACTTATCCTGTAGTGATCCTGAGTTATATCCTGTATTATACTCCAGAGCTGTACTCACTATTCTGCTGGTGAGGTCACTGTGTACATACATTACATTACTTATCCTGTACTGATCCTGAGTTATATCTTGTATTATACTCCAGAGCTGTACTCACTATTCTGCTGGTGAGATCACTGTGTACATACATTACATTACTTATCCTGTACTGATCCTGAGTTATATCCTGTATTATACTCCAGAGCTGTACTCACTATTCTGCTGGTGAGGTCACTGTGTACATACATTACATTACTTATCCTGTACTGATCCCGAGTTATATCCTGTATTATACGCCATAGCTGTACTCACTATTCTGCTGGTGGGGTCACTGTGTACATACATTACATTACTTATCCTGTACTGATCCTGAGTTATATCTTGTATTATACTCCAGAGCTGTACTCACTATTCTGCTGGTGAGATCACTGTGTACATACATTACATTACTTATCCTGTACTGATCCTTTGTTATATCCTGTATTATACTCCAGAGCTGTACTTACTATTCTGCTGGTGAGGTCACTGTGTACATACATTACATTACTTATCCTGTACTGATCCTGAGTTATATATCAGACAGGAGGCTCATATCTTGCATTAATCTTTCTTTATTAATGCCCATAGCAGAAAAATTAGAACTTTCAGTTTTAATGTATTCAAAGAAAAAACTTTTCTCAACTACAACTCCCAGCAGCCCCTCTGAGGACTCTGTAGCCAATCATAGCCCAGGAGGCTCCTATAAAGGGGGCTGCTGAACCATAACTCCTCCTCTTTCTTTCTGCTCATAGCCAGATAAGTATAGATTGTATATTGTCCTTGTTTGTTAATAGTCTCTATTAGAGATTAGTGAATAGTGTCGACCTCTGCTGTCCCTAGCGTTGCGGTACCTCCGCACCCGCTTATGGGCTATCAGAGGTCCATCTGTATTACTATTTTATTGTATTTTTGTTTTTATTGTATTTTTGTTTTTATTTATCTTCTATCGTTATAGTCCTTTTTCAATAACAGATAACGCGGCACTTGTTGCGACAGCGTTTTCTTCCCTACTCACATCAGCGCTCTTTTCCCGTCTGTTAGCGGGCGCCATCTTAGCCCTCCTTCTTCCGCGCTTCTTTCCCGCCGCTCCTGGCCTTCGCGCGCGTCTGACGCGCACTAAGGGGCGGCCCACACAAGAAGCGCAGCGTTTCAGCCTATCACAACTCAGGGGAGCCGTAGTCTCGCGAGACTACGCTCCTTGGCTTTCAGCCTCCTCGGTAACTCCCACAACATCGCTCAGTCCAGCGCGTACGGTGTGGAGGAAAGGAGCCTGAACTTGCCACGGATTTTTCAGCAGGTTTTTACCCTACTTTGGCGCTAGTTAGCGGCCCCCTGGTAGCATCCCTAAGACGATCTCCCTGTTAGAACTAGGGCATACCAGGATACAGCAAGCAGTGCTGGGGGTGCAATAGTACAGTGCTTGATTTTAAAAATATTGACAGTACATCTACTGATTACTGCCTTAATCAAATATGTCTGAGGAAGCCAATTCAAACGCCTTACCATCCGCAGGCGAGGCTACTCAATTCATGAATGCGGTACAAATCCAAGAACTGATCAGTAAATCAGTTCAGGCGGCTTTGGCGTCCGCTGCGTTGCCATCCGGTTCTCAGCAAACGGTACCACCCCTTTCAGGGCCGCCAGCCTTTGCCATTGATCCGACAATTAAAAGAGGAAAATCCTCCCACAAACGCAAGCATTTGATGCCTGCTTACGACTCCCCGGCAGGGGAAGTTCAATCCATGCTCCAGGCAGCCCCCACAAGGGCCTGCCAACCCACACTACCTCCAGACTCTCTACGACCCTCGGGCCTCGAGGAGACAACTAATAAGAGGCACAGATCCGCTAGGCGGGCCAAGCCTGATTCATATGTGGACTCCACTGACGAAGATTCGTCCGCTAGCTCTGAGTCCTCCGCAGAGTCTGCTTATAATGATGAGGAAGGTGGGACAGTGACGTTACCCAATAACGTTAACCCTGACACCCAGGGTGACCCTATTTTGGACTCCCTCGGGGAGCCATTCTTTGACCCGGAGGCGATCTCACACCCTCGCTCCGGAGATTGGGCCCCTCTCCCACAAGTGTCCAACTTTGTAGAACATTGGACCCGAAGACCACTAGAGAGGGCAAATAGAAATAAATTGAGGGCAGAATGCCCTAGACCCTCCATACCGAGGAAAGTAGTTGTTACCCCGGAGGTTGACCCGATACTCATGAAGTATCTGACAAAAAATGGGAAATTCCCAAAAAAGGGCATTGAACGCTCCTTCAAATCCATACAAGACCGTATACTAGACCTTCTGGGACCTTTGACTAAGATCTTAGACCTGTCAGAACAGTCTGCTGCATCCAGCCAACCAGTAGATCTCAATCAGCTTAGAGGTTGGGCCCAAAGGGCCATTTGTATGCTCGGAGCCGCCAATACCACCTGTGCGACCGAGCGGCGTAGGTCCATCCTCATGAGATTAGACCCCCAGCTATCCCATCTAGCGGAATCTGAACCGGGTCCCTCAGCCGAGGGCATGCTTTTCGGGGACACCCTCATAAAGGATATTAACAAGTTTGTGGGGTTATTTACTTCCTTGGACAAAGCCCAATCGTCCTTGAAGAAGTCAGGGACCTCATCCAAGGTTTTTGCCAGGGCTGGCAGAAATAGGGGCCGATCTGCCGGCCGATCAAATTACTATAGGCCACCACCCAGAGCTCCAGCTCACTACGCTCAGGCTCCTCCCTCCTACCCGCTTCCAATGGCGCAACCCACACCGTTCTTTCCTCCTAGAGGAAGGCCATGGAGAGGACGCGGTGCCAGAGGCTACCCCCGATCCCGTCCGTCGACTGGTAAGTACACCCCTCCTTCCCCAGTCCCATGTCCCGGTAGGAGGCAGACTGATGTATTTTATCCACGGTTGGTCTGCGATTACGTCAGACGCATGGATATTGGATACGGTAACAGGCTACCGGATAGAGTTCTACTCCCCTCCGGAGTTGGACATAATTCCACACCCCATAAAATTTTCAGCTCTCAACGTTGCTCTCATAGACAACGAGATACAAGAGTTATTGACCAAAAAAGCCATAGTGGAAGTTTTTCCATCTTCCCCGGGATTTGTCAGCAACCTCTTCTTAGTCAAGAAGAAGGGAGGCGGTTTCCGCCCAGTGATAAACCTCCGAAATTTGAACCAACATGTGGTGTACCGCCACTTCAAAATGGAAGGGATCCACTGCCTTCGGGACCTTTTGTGGCCGGGAGATTGGCTGATAAAGGTGGACTTGAAGGACGCCTACCTTACCGTGCCCATCCACCCCTCGTCTCAACGGTTCCTCCGCTTCCTTTGGAAAGGTCGCATGTGGCAATTCTCTTGCCTCCCCTTCGGCCTATCTTCCGCCCCATGGTGCTTCACCAAACTGATGAAACCCGTGGTGGCATCTCTACGGAGCAGAGGGGTACGGATGATTATTTATCTGGACGATCTGCTTATCATGGCTCGATCCAGAGATCAGGCCATTACCCATATGGAGTGGACAGTTTCTCTGTTACAGGCCTTGGGATTCCTGATCAATCACGAGAAGTCGGTTCTCGCCCCGGCCCAGGAAATGGAGTTCCTGGGCTTTCTGGTAGATACCAATCGGGCGGTCCTCCGGCTTCCCACGTCCAAACTAGCCCTCATTCGCAAAGAAATCAGGGCTGTGCTTCGCAAGAGTCGTGTTTCACTACGCACCCTGGCTCGATTGGTAGGCCTCCTATCGGCGTCCATCCAAGCTATCTTTCCGGCCCCACTCCACTATCGGGCCCTCCAGAGATTAAAAGCTATGCACCTTCGACAAGGTCTCAGATATGCGGACGAGGTACCCCTCTGTCCGGAGGTCTCGGAGGAATTACAGTGGTGGCTTCGACATGCCGTCGAGTGGAACGGCAAGACCATATTCAATTCCAGTCCGGACTTCATCATAGAGTCGGATGCCAGCCGGCAGGGCTGGGGTGCTCGGTGCGGGGCGTCCTCCACAGGAGGGACATGGTCCGCAGAAGAGTCTCTTTTGCACATCAATGCGCTGGAACTCCTGGCGGCCTTTTTCGCCATCAGAAGTTTCTTACCACACGCATGCAATTGCTGTGTGTTATTGCGCATGGACAATGTGACAGCGGTCCAATATGTCAACCGCTTGGGAGGCTCGAGGTCACAAGTCCTGGCGGATATCGCAAAGGACTTTTGGCACTTCTGCCTTCTCCGCAACATAATTCCAGTGGCGGAATATATTCCGGGGGTTTCCAACTCGGTGGCGGATTGGAACTCCCGCTACCTGATCGATGCCAGCGATTGGAAATTGGATCGGCCAATTTTCTTGGCGTTGCAACGACTCTGGGGTCCATTTCGCTTGGACCTATTCGCCTCCCGCCTCAACCATCAGTTGCCCCGCTTCTACAGTTGGAGGCCGGATCCGGAGGCCTGCGCAATAGACGCGTTTCGTCAACGCTGGCCGGAGGGAACGCATTATGCGTTTCCGCCGTTCCCAATGATTCCCAGGGTTCTCCTTCACGTGGCGAACCAGGGGGCGACGATTGCGTTGATAACTCCCTGGTGGCCGACGCAACCGTGGTTTCCCCTCCTTCTTGGGATGGCGATCGACTATCCCCGGTTGCTTCCTCATTTCCCTCACCTTCTCACCAATCCGAACAAGGGTCTCCACCCTCTGGTGTTGGAGGGCAACCTGCCTCTCCTCGCGTGGTTGGTTTCGGGGTCTCAGAGTCAGATAACGACCTTTCAAAATCAGCTAGGGATCTCCTTGCCCTGGCCTGGGCCCCCGGGACTCGATCGGCATATCGATCGGCCTGGAGACTCTGGGTCCGTTGGTGCGATCAACGACAGATTGATCCGATTCATGCCTCTGTGCCCGTAGTGGTCAACTACTTAGCGGATTCCTTTGAAGCAGGGAAATCTTTTAGTTCCATTAATGTCTATCGGTCGGCTATATCAGCCTACCATTGTCCTGTAGACACCCTGCCTGTTGGCAAGCACCCTCTAGTGTGCCGCCTCTTGAGGGGCATTAAATTTAAACGACCCCCGCGTCCCAAGTACCAGGCCACTTGGGATGTTTCCAAGCTCCTGCAATTATTTTCCACTTGGGCGGATAATGACGACCTTTCATTACGGCTTCTATCCTTCAAGCTGACCGTCCTTTTATGTCTGGTTTCCATAAAACGGATATCGGACGTGAAAGCGTTGGATGTCTCCAGGCGTCAATTTTTGCCGGAAGGCGTTCGGTTTTCGGTCGTTCGTAGGACTAAGACCGGAATTCACTCGGTCTTTTATCCTTTTTTCCCCGAGCATCCTCGTCTCTGCGTAGTTCGATGCCTCCAAGCATACGAAACGCAGACGGCGGGATTACGGTCAGAAGATTCCTCTCAGCTCCTCATTTCCTATGTCCGACCCCACCTACCGGTGTCATCGGCTACTTTGGCCCGGTGGGTTCGGTCCGCCATGGAGATGGCGGGGATAGATATCTCTCTTTTCGGTGCGCATTCCTCCAGGGGAGCGATGGCCACTAAAGTTGTTGCTTCTGGGGGCTCTCTTTCAGATCTGCTCTTAGCTGCGGATTGGGCGTCGGAGACGACTTTTAGACGTTTTTATTTCAGACCGGAGTCTCATGTATCCATGTCGGTCCTATCTACCGTGGGTTAACTCTGCTCTACATTATGTCATGTCTGTGATATGTTTCTTGCTGTAGCTTTGAACTTGCAAGATATGAGCCTCCTGTCTGATATATAAATCGAGATTTTCCTAGCTTGTGACGGAAAATATTAGTTATATGAAGACAGGAGGCGAGTATCTTCCCTCCCGACCCAACCCTGTTATGGTGTTCTTTTCTTTTCTGGTTTCAGGATATTGAAGATCGCCGGTGTCTAGGTGTCAGCGGCTGAGTTGTTCCTGGTCCCCGTTGGGACGTTTTCTACTGTTCGGTTCTCCAGAAGATGTCTGTCCCGAAGCTGGTCGTGCAGTGGCGTTTGGTTCTTCGTGTCCGTCATGCAGAGATGGAGTCGAGAATGAGTTGGTATCGACTATACAGTGTCGGCTATGACGTCGAGTCAAGAAAGAGGAGGAGTTATGGTTCAGCAGCCCCCTTTATAGGAGCCTCCTGGGCTATGATTGGCTACAGAGTCCTCAGAGGGGCTGCTGGGAGTTGTAGTTGAGAAAAGTTTTTTCTTTGAATACATTAAAACTGAAAGTTCTAATTTTTCTGCTATGGGCATTAATAAAGAAAGATTAATGCAAGATACTCGCCTCCTGTCTTCATATAACTAATATTTTCCGTCACAAGCTAGGAAAATCTCGATTTATATCTTGTATTATACTCCAGAGCTGTACTCACTATTCTGCTGGTGAGATCACTGTGTACATACATTACATTACTTATCCTGTACTGATCCTGAGTTATATCCTGTATTATACTCCAGAGCTGTACTCACTATTCTGCTGGTGAGATCACTGTGTACATACATTACATTACTTATCCTGTAGTGATCCTGAGTTATATCCTGTATTATACTCCAGAGCTGTACTCACTATTCTGCTGGTGAGGTCACTGTGTACATACATTACATTACTTATCCTGTACTGATCCTGAGTTATATCTTGTATTATACTCCAGAGCTGTACTCACTATTCTGCTGGTGAGATCACTGTGTACATACATTACATTACTTATCCTGTACTGATCCTGAGTTATATCCTGTATTATACTCCAGAGCTGTACTCACTATTCTGCTGGTGAGATCACTGTGTACATACATTACATTACTTATCCTGTACTGATCCTGAGTTATATCTTGTATTATACTCCAGAGCTGTACTCACTATTCTGCTGGTGAGATCACTGTGTACATACATTACATTACTTATCCTGTACTGATCCTGAGTTATATCCTGTATTATACTCCAGAGCTGTACTCACTATTCTGCTGGTGAGATCACTGTGTACATACATTACATTACTTATCCTGTACTGATCCTGAGTTATATCCTGTATTATACTCCAGAGCTGTACTCACTATTC